>NC_022020.1:64648027-64651660 GCF_000317375.1 Microtus ochrogaster
AGGTTAAGATCTTTCTCTGGTAAGCCACCCCGTGGGCTACATACATTATTAGAAATGGGCTAGTCCAGGTGTGAGAGTTAGCCAAGAAAAGGCTAGATATAATGGGCCAAGCGGTGTTTAAAAGAATACAGTTTCCGTGTAATTATTTCGGGGCATAAGCTAGAGCTAACCATGTGGGCGGCCGGGTGCTGGGGACGCAGCCCTGCCGCTCCTATTACAACGTGTGTGTGTGTGTGTGTGTGTGTGTGTGTGTGTGTGTGATGCCACAGACTTTCTAGGGAGGTCTGCCCTCACCTTTCTTCTCCTTGTTGAGGCCGGGCTTCTCTCTTTCTTTCTGTTTCTGTGTAGTACTGTGGGCTAGCTGGCTCCTGGCCTTCCAGCCAATTCTCTTTTCTCTGCCTCCTGTCCCTGTAGGAGTACTGGGATTACAGATGTATGCCACCACATCTGGCCATTTCTGTGGGCTCCAGGGATCAAACTTTGTTTAGCAGGCATGTGTAGCAAGTGCTTTTACCTGCTGAGCCACATCCCCAGTCCTTTTTTGAATTGTGCTGGTGATGAGTAGTTCATAATTTTGTAGGAAACATTTAAAAACTATCCTGCAGACATGATTTCAATTGGCTGGATGTTGCCTTAAAATTGTCACCATAAGAAAGATAGATGGTTTTATACAAGGTCAGGAAAGGCAGGAAGGAGGTTTGAAATCAAATTCCGAGTTTATCTTCCTTTAAGACTTAGGAATTTCAGTGAATGAGTGATTAGAAATTGTAAACTCAGCAAACACATGAAGAAATCCCCCCTCCCCCGCCGCCTTCCCTTCTGGGAGCATAGCTGATGCTTATGATGGCTTTTGTTATTTCCAGTGGAGAAGGAGAGGAGTCCTCTGAAGAGATGGAAGCCCATGCAATACCCCGTGCATATTAAAGACAGAGCACTGTGCACGGCAAACAATGCAGCAGGAAAGAATCACAGAGGCCCAGGAGATGGCTTAGTTGGTAGAGCACCTGCTCTGTGAGCATGGGGGTGCATGATTCGCCCCCACAACCAACATAAAGTGTGGGAGGCTGTGGCCCATTCTTGTAATCCCAGCTCTGGGGAAACCCAGACCATCCCACCTAGCTCTAGACCAGTGGGCGACCCTGTAAAACACACAGAAATGAGGTAACCAGCACCTGAGAAATGACACTCAAGGTTGACCTCTGACCTCCATCTGCACAAAAGTGAATATACTTGTACCACCCCCTACATACACATCAACACACACAACATACACACGCATATAAACACGTACATGCACAGATATATAAGCAGTACATAGGGGTAAAACAAACGAGCAGAAAGTACAGTTCTCTCCAACCTCCTCCACTTGGATCGGAAGTGATAGCTGGGAGGGTCGGAAGTGCTCTCAGTGAAACCCTAGTACCCGAATTTAGATCCTGGCAGTCACGTCAAGGCTGAGCACAGAGATATGTGTCTGTAGCTTCAGTGCTGCAAGGATAGAGACAAGTGCACTCTTGGCGCTCACTGGAATTAGTCTAGCCAAAATGGCAAATTCCAGGTTCAGTGAGAGTCTCTACTACCTCCTTGGGGTTAGCAAGAGCATACACCCACAGACACAGACAGACAGACAGACACACAGACATGGACACACATAGACATAGACACACACACGGACATACATATGGACACACACAGACACACACGTCTACACCTATAGACACAGACACACATAGAGACACACACACAGACACACAGGGACATACACAGACACAGACAGACAGATAGACATACACATGGGTATACACAGACACATACATGGACATACCCGCAGACACAGATACTCAGATACACTCACACGAACACACATATACACACAGACACATACATGGTGTGAACACACAGACACACACAGACACACACATTCATGGACACACTTGAACAGCTAAGTCACTCACACACACACATTTACATCTCAAACTACACAGACTAGGAAAATAGAAAGGTGAACTATTATCTGTAAGTTATGAATTTATATGTCTTAAATTAAGATATAAGAGGTTCCGATTTTCTCTTGTAAGGAATGAATATTAATCATTATGATCAATATTTTCTAGTAGACATTAAACTTACAATTATTTTAAGTTTTTCATATTATACATAGCATGACTCCAGATGCATGTTTTGGAACATGGCTATGCGCAGTCTTCATATGGTAACTGCAGCGTGTTCTGTGCCTGAACCCACGTGAACATCACACACACCATGGGCAGGTTAGACATACCATAAAGGAAGATTATTAGGAACCCAGATAAAACGAAATTCCATGTTTACACCCACATTCCTCCAGTGTGTCTCAGGCAATCTCTCAAACCTGTCATATATCACTTAGCAGACGGACAAGTAGGCGAACAGACAGACCGACAGGCAGGGAGGGAAATGAGTCATTGTGAAGATGAACACTGTGACGGTCAGTTTTGCCCTGGGGCTGAGCAGGCTAGGAAGCTTCAGCCCCTCATGTGTGCACAGGTGTGTGGGTGAGTGTCCTACCTGTGTCTGCTACCAAGGACGAGTACTTGTGGGGTTACATCTGGGAAAGTCATGAACTGGGTAGCGTCAGGGGAGATGGCTGCAAATCAGGCCGGGCAGAGGAGACACAAATGGGGCCGGCTCAGCGCTTTGTGGACACCTAATTACAAGCAGAATGAAAAAGTCCCCCGTCGTTCTGAGTCACCCTCACTGCTCAGGTTCCCTGTGTGACCGTGACCGCCGACCCCTGCTGATGCCAGCTCTCCCTTTCCTTCTGAGAGAAGACCTGAGATTTGCCTTATCAAGAACAGACTCATTTTATCATTTCAAGACTAGCGTTATTATTTTTTTAGGGGTTAATGTGACCAGAAGAGGTCAGGGTGATTATTTAGTGGGAAAAATTGTATTTGCTAGGACTTTATTGGTTCTCTTTGAGAAATCTGACTTATTTATGACATAAGTCATTTTGGGGCGGCTGATGGAAGGTAGTTCTCTTTTATGACACTTGGGCCTTTGTGTAAAATTGTGCTATAAATGATATTGACAGTGCCATACAGCATTACTGTATTTTTTGTATGTTGTAAAACTTTGCTACTTTATGGTCAAATGAAGCCAAGTTGTACCTTGTCGGCAACTCAGGAAACAAGCGCAGAGGTGTCTCATGTTCTGAGGGATAGCTGAGCGAAAGGGCGTTAGAGAAGAAAAGGCCCCCAAAGAAGACACAGCTGACACTGTGTGTGCACGGGTGTGTGAGTGTGCATGTGTCCGTGCACTCATGCCACAACAGACGTTGCCAACTGTGACGTCCGCCCCTTCGTGCCATGCTCCTTATGTAGACTTTCTTTGGGGACACATTTGAACTGAAAACATAAATAGCAAGTGGCTGCTCAGATTCTTTACCTGGATCCTGGGCTCTGACTTCAAGGACCATATTTGGGGATGGGGGGATCTACTGTTGCCTCTAGGATGAGGTCTGAATTAATGAATTCCTTAATGTGCCCAGAAAGTCAGCTCTGTCACTGTCCTCAACTTAACATTGGCCTTGGACCAACCAGTTGGCTCTCGATTGGAAATTTCTTTTTTTTTCTTTACTTTCTTTCTTTCTTT
>NC_022020.1:64651791-64653029 GCF_000317375.1 Microtus ochrogaster
TGTGCCACCACTGCCTGGCTAAGAAATAGATTTCTTAGGTCCCCCATAATAATATTCCCATTAATACTCCCATCTTAAGTCACTGGTGGTGGTGGTGGTGGTGGTGTGTGTTTCTGTGTGTGTGTGTGTGTGTGTGTGTGTGTGTGTGTGTGTGTGTGTGTGGTGTGTGGAGGTTCCTTTGGCTTCTCACCAAGGTCAAGAACACCTCTCTGCCCTATCTGAGGGGCAGATTCAATGATGGCCTCAAGGGCCACTACTTCTGTTTATGGACATGTTGGCCCTTTTATTAAATATGATCTTGCAACATTGGCACATTTCTGTAGTTCCTGGCCTGCAGTGAATATATAATACACAGAGTGGAGCATCTTCATGGCCCTCATTGCAGACACTGGTGACCAGGATTCATGCTGTGTGCACATATGTTCACAGAAGCCTGACCAGGCACAGGAAAACGACCAGAACCATTAGTCATCTGCCTTTCCCCACTAGAATGACCCCAGGACTACCTGTGTCAGACAGTGTGACCAGAGTCCACCTAAGGCCTGGAGGAAGAATGATGCTGGCCTCATGGAGGTAGGAGAGTCTCAACAGAGTCACAGCAGAGGTCTTCCTGGCTCCTAGGCCAACCAAAGCTGCCTGTTCTGAGGAAGGGGTGCTTCTAGATCCTGTGATCAGATGAGGTCACTATTGACCTGCAGGTAGCCAGAGCAGGGCATCTTCCTTTGCCTTAGGGATAAGTGAAACAGAGCCCACTGAGCTGTGCCGAGGACACACCTCTCGGGTTGTGGGAGTGACGAGGAAATACGGACCTTTCCGGTATTCCTCTTGACGCGGTTAATTTTGACTGGGTCTCTGTGCCTAGGCTGTATGAGGTACCAACAGGCCGAAGACCCCGTGGAGATTTTCACTTTATTTGCATAGCAGAGAGTCAAGCTAGGCCTAGTCCTCTGAAGAAATAGCCCTTCCCTGGCCAATGTGTGATTTGGCTTCCCTTCTTGGAGTCTAGGTACATGAAGTGCCCTACCTGGTGGCCCGGAATGTCCATGTTTCTGTTTGTCTGTTGGAGGCAACAATGAACCTAGCAAAGTGGGTAGGGGCTTTACACATGTCCCCAGAAGGAAGATAGAAGTAAGGTCCCTGGGAGAGAAGGAAGAGGAAGGGGGAAGAAAACAAGAGAGTAACGGTCAAAGAAGAGAGGAATTAAGATGTGTGTGTGTGTGTGTGTGTGTGTGTGTGTG
>NC_022020.1:64653129-64666900 GCF_000317375.1 Microtus ochrogaster
GGTGTGAGAGGGGGAGGGACGGAGGGAGGAGGAGGGGAGAGCGATTCAAAGGCTGAGAGAAGAAGAGAGACCAGGTTCTCTGTCCCAGCCCGAGTGAAGAGCTTGTAAGACAGCGGCAGGCAGCATCACACAGCGTTTGTTCTAGAACCAGCCTTGCTCTCCCCTTGGAGCCAAATCCAACTTTTCTCCGGTGCTGTTTTGTTTCGCCTTTCCTTCTTGTCATTTATGGTGCCCTCGACAGCACGGCGAGGCGCCCGCAGCTCTGGAATGCCAGGCTGGCACTGCCGCGCGGAGCCGCAGCCTGGTGTAATCGACTAATGGCTTCTTTTCATTGCAGCCCTCCCTGAGAGACCCAGCGGCAGATTGTAGACTCAATTACTCTCATGTCAGGTGATTATCCCAGGTCTTAATGTAATCTTCCATTCACACATACCATATTTCAATTACGGCAGCTATGGAACAAGCTGTGTATTCAAATCGCCAATCACCTTATCACTGCGGAACAATGTCAACTGTAAAAGACGCCAGCTGAAGGCAATTACACATGTGTTGAGACTCGATTATGATGACTCTCTGTGGTATTTGTGATGAGCTGGGGAGCGTTCTGAAAATTTAATTTAATGACAATATGCTTGCTGTACAATCCATAATACCTCCTGAATCCAGCATGGGGCTATTAAAACTGATAGGAGCATATTATCGCCGCGCTGGAAGGCTGGGCTGGGCTTGGGGCTGGATGCCTCTACAGGGAACCATAGGTAATTTCTGCACATCTTTCCGGCACAGGCAGGCAGCTCCAGCCCCAGATGCACATGGAAGGTGGGCCTGCCCGCGCTGAGTTAAGGTGTTTTGCTCCAAAACCTCTATCCTGTTGCTATGAAGAAGCGCCGGGACCCCCAACCTTGTGGAGGCCTCAGTTTACAGGCTTGTACCTATGGGGACAAGAGACTTGAGGAAGCAGTGATGAACCATGTGTGGACAGGGTCCTGCTAATACTCAGCCTGACCACTGCCCCCCACAACTCCCCAGCCCTCCCCCTCACATGTCTGAAGTCCCCATGCCGCGGTCACAGCTTTTGAGGTGCTCAGTAAGCAGCTTCTGATAAAATCACGAAGAGGTCACCAAGGAGGGACCCTGACAGGGACTCTGGAGAGTGGCTCTGGTGATCTCAGCTGCTTCAGCTATGGCCATCCGTGACTTCTCTAAAGTTGTGAGCATCGCATCCAACTGTAGGTATTGTGAGAAAGGTGTAGGCCACCACTCCCTGGAGACCCCTTGGTGTGGTCAGTTGTGACTTTGAGTGTCATCTCCCTGGGAGACAGGAGGCCTTGAGAGAGCAGTGTCTAAGGTCTCTGCCGTTTTTCTCCTCGTTTGACACGAGTCAATATTTTGCTCCATCTCCAGAGCAGAAATGACCCAGTTTATTCAAGAACAACACCATCTTGTCTTAATTAGCTCATTAATTGAAGCTATGGAGAGAATGGAGGTACAAACTTTTGTTCAAGTGAAAACAACTTTAGTCTATGAATTCTTGTGTTTTTGCTATTATGCAACCTCTCTCTCTCTCTCTCTCTCTCTCTCTCTCTCTCTCTCTCTCTCTCTCTCTATGAGCTGATTAGGAAGTGTGCACCACGTGGCTCATTTTGCTACCATCTTAATTTTTCAGACTGATTTTAGTTACATGCTACCATAAACATGTATTCATTTTAAATTATATTTAATAGCATATATTTCCATAGCAGAATATATTTTTGAAACTAGATTTTTCTATACTTGGCTTCAGTGGCAACCTCCTGGGACATCTCCCAAGCACAGAGACTCCAGTCTCCTTTAAATCTAGAGTGTCCCGTTTTCCATCACACACCATCAGAACTGAAGCTGGCTGAAGAGAGATTTTATTTTTTAATCCGTGTTTTCACTCTACAGCATAAGCAACAGCTGCTTGGAAAGCGTTTGGATGCAATGCTTTCTGAGTATGAACTCGGTGTTCCAGAATATAAAAGAATGACATATTAGATGCTATGAGAGCCTTCATGGGTGAAACAAGCCCTCATCATCATTGTGGCTAGAGTTCTGTTGCAAATAAACTCTGGCATCATTGTGGCTAGATGACTCGGATACACTCTTTGCTCATCAACTCTGGTGGAACTGGAGAACGGGAGGGTTACACAAGAAAACAAATGTCAACCATCGGCCTAGCTCTGAGGGTCCAGGGAGGCCAAGTGCTTGCGTGATGGCTCTGAGCCCGGGGTTCCCCATGGTCAAGGGACTGGCTTAGTCGCAAGGTGCTCACAGCCATTTGTCTCATTTCCTGTGGCTTTAGTCTGGCTTAGAAACCAAGACAGAGAGAGCGAGCCTTGGAGGCTGACAGGGTTTGAGGTTAGCAGTAGGGCAGCCTGAGGGTCTTTCTGGAAATTGAAGTGACTGCCACCGACTGCAGTATGGTCCTTTGCGAACTGCTTGTGTTCTCTTGGCAGAGCACTGTCTCCAGATTGGAACTGAGAGCGTTTTCCGCATTGAGGAACCCTGGAACACACACAGTGGGTGGGGCAGAGCTGATAGGGTCTGGCAGACAGAGCACCACTCCGTGACGGAGCACCACTCCATGACGACTAATTGGAAGTTTGTCAAATAAGCTGCGTGGAAAATGAGGGATGCCGGTGAGGAAAAGCTCTAGCCGAAGGCTGGGAGGCCACCCACCACCCCAAAACCGTCATACGACCTGCTAAGGTCCTTCCCTGGGGTGACTCTGCCCTTGCCCAGGAATGTCAGCAGTTGGTGGAGATGTTTTGCTTTTCTGTATAAAGTGGAGTGCTTTGGCATCTAGGGTTTTGAGGTTGTGTGAATTTACGTAGCAGTGCATATGAGCACGGCAAGGCAGGGAACGGAACTGTGGTCTACAAAAACACAGTGTGGATCATGATCAGAAGAGAAAACTTCTGGAAGACATGGAGAGAATCAAACTCTGCTGAGCCCAATAGAGATGGAGCTCAAGGGTTTAAAATGTTTTCCACGGTCACCTTCATTTTATGATTTTGTGCCAAGCATGTTTTCTGATGTCACCTACATTTTCCCTCCTCCCGGTTGTCGTAACAGTGTGTATGCATCCTTTACACATACAGTATGGGCATGTGTCCCATTAATAGGAGCCTGACACCCAAGAGCTTTCTTGTGATGCTGGCCGTAGCGATGGCTCCAGGACAGCTGCTTTGCAAAGTTCTGTCCTTCTTATCCTGAACACATGAGCTTACAGCATGTGAGTCCTCTGTGAAGAGCCTGGGGACACCTAGCAGTTGACATCTGTGCACTCTGTCACACCTTCCACGTCTTACGGAGTAGTGGCCGCAGGTTGTGCATACTCATGGCCCCAGCAGTGGCACCCATACCCTTGCCGTACATCATTCTGGAGTCTGTGCCGTGGAGAACAGTTAACAGGCACTGGCTCCTGAGCTTGGCCATTCCATCCTGGCGTAAGAACCAAAATTAACCGGAAAGCATTTTACATCATTTCTCAGTTCTGTTTCTGAGATAACACTGAGATGGAGAAAGAAACCAAAAAGATGAATTCAAGCAAACTGAGCCCTAGTGATTATCATCACCTTTCTTTCACCTCTAAAGTTAATAGGAAAACTAACTTTGGTTGCATTATACAGAGACATGGAAAGCAAGGGATTAATTTCTGTGTCCTTTGCAAATTTGTTGGTTTCAAATTTTAGTCATAAGTAACAACCACATCATGTCCAATCAAAGACAAAGGTATTCTTTGCACAATATATCATATTTTATACCTATAAGTGGAAAAGCACGGTATCTTCATTTTAATTTGCTGCTTGACATTGCAATTAAATAAAATGCATATTCATCTGTGCTGGATAATTATGCTATTTATATGCCTTAGAATTATTTAGAAAGTCAGATATTTACACTAAAATATGACTGTGTTTTCAAAGACAAGTAGCTGAATGTCCAAACGAATGTGATTCTGTTGCAGCAGCCACGGTGGCTAGCTATTTCTCTTCATATATAATCCTTCATCCAAGAAGGAAAATGCTATCTGATTACAAATTATGTACCTATTCTTACTTCTTTTGCCCAAGGCAGCAGTTAATTTTTGCCATAGGTCACAGAGGATAAAGCCCCGAAGATCCGAGAGCTTCTTAATTGCGTTGCATAGAACTTCATGTCACCAAGCCCCTCAAAGGAGTTATTGCAGCTTGCAGATAATGTCCCTTCCCTGCAAGCCATGAAATAGATTCTCCCTCTATTGCGATATTAATTAGACTTCAAGGATGTTAGAAAAATTATAGCTTAAGCCTCTGCTAAAAAAAATTTAGGCAATATTATAGACAAAATCTTGGGGAGAACTTACAGGGAAATGAATTCACCTTGGGGCTTGTTTTGTTTTGGAAGGAGGGGGGTGGGGTCATCCCAGCAATCCATAGGCCTTGTCACAGCCCTGCGATATATACGTTTTGAGAGAATCCCAGGTTACCTTTGTCAATTGTGATGTTGTAAAAATGGAACGAATCGGTACGAGCCATGGAAATCACAGGAAACGGGAGAAATCCGCCCTGCCGGCTGTATATCAAGCATCCGGTGAGAAAGGGCGGAGAAGGAGAGTGGAAAGAAGGGCAAAAGGCGAAATGGTTTGTGTCCATTTAAGAAAAAATCAATAATAGCATAAAATTGATTTAGTGCTTGTCATAAAACATAAGTAAGTGCTGGAAAATAGAGAAAATTGAGTCTCAATTTAATCTGCTCAAAGCCGCACTGTACTGATGAAGTGGCTGCAGTGGGGAGGGGGCCATAAAATCCAAAGACAGATACTTAATTGTCATATTAAGGTTCCTTTCAGCCCACGGAGTCGAGGGGTAGGACCCATTAATCATGTGGATAAGGGGCATTGAAATCAAATCTCAATTAAAATCTGTTCAATAATGTCTCTAATATGTTTTTCAAGCATTAATTTTTCCCATCGATTCTCCACCCCATAAATCAGATATGTTGCCGTGCATGTAATAGTTTGTAGAGGACAGGATGAGGACCTTATGAAGTTAATGCCGCAGAACCATTTAATTTACACAGGCTAAAGTTTTATGTGTGTTGTTCATTTCTATTATTTTCTTCATCTAAAAATTATTTGGGCTATAAAACTAAAAACCCGAGTTCATTTCTTCCCCAAGTGTCTGTATGTTTAGCAATCACAGTCCAAGTTAGGTTTTTGTTCTTTTTCTCCCCCACTATCTCTCTTTTCCCAATTTTGGATTACTTACACTCCGCATACTCAAGCAGGGCTCTTGGTGGGCAGAGAGGTGGGTGCTGCCCTGTACCCCAGGGGTTCTTAGAAGAATTAAATGGATTCAGGTAATGCAATTCACAGAAGAATATGAGCTCAGAAAAAAAAGTGACAATTTCCTATCTTTTTTTCTAACATAGGAATAAAAGCCTCATCCAAAATTACAAACAAGTTAAGAAAGAGGAAGAAGAAAGGCAGCAATGTTGGAGATGTTGGGTTTTAGTATAGAGCTTGGAAGCAGAGGGAGCACCCAGCACCCTGTGGTCAGACCCTGTTAGTAAACTCTTGGTCTCCATTTCCATGTTCTGATTATTGCTTTCTAAGTGTCTCACAGCTGGCTTGGATACATTGTTGTTAACTAAAGGTCACACCTTATTCAAATGTCCTTATTTTGTAGCCGAGTCCCCCTTCTGTCCCAAGATCCCAGCACCTCTGGAATTCATTCATTGTATTTTCTAGTAGACACCAGATCACTCTGGGCATCTCCATTCCATTTGATATATTTGTAGCTCTGTGCTTGTCACTACGCCAAGTTGGCATTTAAGTTACATTGTCATAAACTGGTTTTCTCAGTCTTTTGGGGTCAGACAGGACTTCAGCCAGCTGTGTCAACTCCAGCCAGGGTAGGGCAGGTTCTAGGTGAGACGGGTGCACCATGCATTAGAGAGAGTCCACAGCTGCCTCAGCCCCTGCACACAAGAGTGCCGTTCCTCTGTGGGGTGATTTTATCAAGTCATGCAGTCCAGAACTCCTACTGTTAAATCTTCTTGCTGAGCACACGAGGCCTTCCATGTCTCCCAAAGCTAACATAAGAACTCCGTTTTTGGAGACAGTTTTCGTTTGTAGAGGGACTGTGGAGATAGTCTCATTTTTAGAACTTAAGACTAGTTCCTGCCACTTGTGACTGACGTAAGTTAGCATGACGCAATTGTTTTAGATTGCCATTAACTAAAAGCCACGTGTATTCATGTTTCCTTATATTTACCCAAAGTCCTCTTTTCCAGGTCACACCACGAGGCTACATTCTGTCCCCACAGATGCCTCTTGATGGGTTAGTTTCTCAGACTTTCTTTATGTGACCTTAACAATTCTGTGACAAGGTCAGCAGGACCTGGCTTGGCAGTTCTGCATTGTGCCCCTCTGTTGGCTTTGTTTGGGTGGGCTGGAGACCTGGACCACGGGAATGAAGGCTGTAGGAGGAAGGACACCCCACCCTCAGCAACTCCCATTAAGTGCATGTTCCAACAAAACTTTCCACACTGGTAAAGGGGGCTCAGCCACACACGGGGTACTCTAACAGGTCCTCATGGCACACTCCTGCAAGGACGTCTCATCAGTCCTCCTCTTCAGAGAGGGGTCCTTCCTCTTTCCCTGAAGACGTGGGCTCCACCCATTGTGTGGAGTTCTTTTGCCTAGGGGAGTTGGCATCCTTTTCCCTTTTCTTCTTCCTTTTTCTTTTATTCTCCCCTTTCCTTCCCTTCCCTTTCCTTTCCTTTCCTTTCCTTTCCTTTCCTTTCCTTTCCTTTCCTTTCCTTTCCTTTCCTTTTCTTTCCTTTCCTTTCCCTCCCTTTCCCTCTTCCATCATTCATGGATAGTTGTACTTTGAGCTTTCTTACAATACAATTTAATTTACTTCATTTAGCAAATCTCCCAAGTTTTGACCTTTTGGAGACTCCTTCTGTTGGCCCCCGTATCTTTTTGATGTGATCCCAACATTGTGGGATATAGTTGTTATTTGTCTCCCCTTCTCCTCTTCCCCTTCCTCCTCCTCTTCTTCCTCCTCCTCCTCTTTGTTCTCTCTCTCTCCCTCTCTCTCTGTCCTGTACTTTCTCTCTCTATATCTCCTTCCTGTTTTTGGCATCTCCTTTCTTTCCTGTTCTCCAGAATGTTCCCGTACCCTCCTCTCAACCACAGGGAGCTAGAAAACCAGCAGAAAGAAGCCCAGAGCCCATGTGCCTCCTATTCGTGCCATTGTTTAGCCCAGAACAGCACAGAGGCCAGGGGCTAACTGGCACCTCCCTTCAGTGGGCTTTGATCCCCCAAACCACCATCACATGTGTACTCACTAGCCTCACAGCGTGTGTGCAGGCACAAGTGGTGGCTCTGGCTATGTGCAGTGAGCATTCAGACCCAGAGTATGAGAGAAGAAAGGAGAGGAAGATTAGAATATCAATTTAGCGACTGCCTGTGGCCATAGAAGAAGTCCTGTACAATAAGGTGGGAGGGGTTCTCAGGACTCTGAAATCAGTAGCAGGTAAGAACCCCAGCCTCTGTCCATTCAGTGTGTGGGTGGCTATGAAGACAAGGCGTTGACCGCACAGTGCAGAGTATGAAAGAGGAAGGCAGCCTCCAGAGTCCAACATGTAGGCTTAACATCTGTTTGGACTGTATCTTATAAAAGCTGCAGTGTGCTGACCAGGGGGTCTCCTCCAACAGTCATTGTCTCGTCCGTGTCCCCAAGTCCTTCAGAGCACAGGCAGATGGCCTTGATGAAACACTAACAGCAGACTGGACGCACTTGTCTTTACGAATACCTTATTGAACCATCTGTCAGGCATCTTTAAGCTACCTAGCCAGTTCTGTGTGTCATCTCCTGACCCTCACGAGAGCCTTACCCTGTATGCTGAGATGACTTGCAGTTCATCATCTGGGTGCTATGTGCTGGGTCTGTGTAGGGGACACTGCAGGAGTAAGTAGCACGCTTTTCTGTTTCCGAGCCTGAACCTGGGGTCCACAGGAGAGGAAGAATCTGACTGGCAATGAGGTGGTGGGCAAAGAAGCCCCTGGTTTCCGCGAGTACGCTGGACAGATCCATGCGCTGGGGCAGGAGTGGAGAAAAGGAGTCTGTGCTGCTAGAGACATCAGACCACGCAGTCCTAAAGGCAGCTGGAAAATGGGTTTCATTGTTGACTTCAGGGAATGAAGATCAATGTGAGTGGGGGGGGGCAAATGGTGCCATCAGTAGCCTATTCTTACATGGCAGGTTGGAGCCACTGTGCCCTGGGGATGGCCCACGCAGAAGAGAACCTGAAGGAGGGACCACAGAGACACTAGACTACATGGTGGAGTGGAGGGTCCACTCTAGGTGTCCATTGCTAGGAGGGATTGGTATAGGGACAGCCAGACAGGTCCTGAGTTTTTAGGATGTTCCTCAGTGATGGAAACTCTTATGCTAGAGGGGCAGAGGGACAAGGATGCACAGGTCAGGCGGATCCCACCCTGTGTGATGTGAGCACCAAGACCAAGATGCTAGAAGAGCACATTGAACATCTGGGAAACGAGAGCGGTGGGTGTGGAGCAAGCATCCGGGCAGGTAAGTGTAGGAATTTGGCTGGAAGGCCACTGGTGCAGAGCATATCCCACATGCATAGGTCCCCAGCTCCTTAGTGATGCTAGACAAAGGGAATCCAGTGGATGGATGTGCAGATTAAGGCCAGCGTTGCTGGTTCTGGCTCCTCTGCACGATACTGATGCTGAGTTCCAGGTCACTTCCTCATCAGCACTGGTATGCTCTGGGTCCCGTGGGACTGACCTCCAGCTCTGGCCCCTCTAAGTGGCTCAGCTCAGCAGAGCGATGCCAACCACAGCCCAGTTAGTTATGTTGCCCATCATTACTGCCTTGCTGGCATTCATTGCCATAAAACCAATCACAATGGAATCATTTGGTACGTGTGTGACTCACAGATATAGTTCCCCGAGCCACTGTTCTACATTAGTAGTAGCTAAGCACCCATTGATGGAAGCTTAAAATAAAGTGTTCCCCGATGGACCCCTGCTTTAGTAGGCATTACCCCAGAAAGCAGGAACTCTTCATAGAGTTACTGTAAATGGCATGCATTGCAACTGGGACAGACGTATTTGGGGGATCTATTTATTTCTCTCTTTCCTGCACGGATAAAATGATGATGATCATGTGTGCTTAGAGAAGCTGAAGCCGAGAGCTTTCTCCTCCTCTACCTCTTCCTCCTCCCTCTCTTCTTTTTCTTTCTTCTCCCAACCCTCTTTTCCATTCTTTTTTTTTTTTCAGACAGGAAGAGTGAGGTCTGAGTTTGGTGCAAATTGATACCTTCAGATCTTCTTCCTGACAAGGAGTGCACTGAGGAACTTATAAAGCTCAAACAGATCTATTTTTCTCACAATAGACATAAGTCACCTGTGTGGGTTGATTATAATTTGCATCCTGGGTGGATTGGTCACCAACACTGAGGCTGAGTCTGTGCCAGCAGTGTGGATGAGCAGGTGATTTGAAGGGGAGGTCTCTCCTCTCATGTCTCCCTCACAAGGCCGAAGGCCCCAGAAGTGGAAGCTGGCAACTGATATGAAGGAGGGGCTGTCCCAAGTGTTTCCCGAGTTTTGCACAGCTTGACACATCCCTTTGGAGCGCTGTCCTCTTTCCTGGGGCTAGGCTGAACTCTTGGTTCCCAAAGGTCACTGACTGATGCAAGCCTGGCTGACCTAAGCTAGGGTGACGTTTTAGCAGAGTCCCCTTGTACGAGGTCTTTGTCCTGTTAGCCAGCTCCCAAATAACAACACAAAGACCCTCTATTGATGAAAGGTTGGTTTATTTTTAACTTATAACTTAGCTTAACCCATTCATATTACTCTATATTCTGCCATGTTACCTCATCTCTACACTGTCCATCTTGCTCCCCTCACCCCAAGTCTGGATAGCAACTCTGCCTTTCTCTCCCCAGAGTTTCCTCTCTGCCCAGAAGTCCCGCCTATACCTCCTGCTTAGCTATTAGCCATTCAGCTGTGTATTATACCAATCACAGTGATATTTCTTCACACAGTGTTCAAATATCCCACAACCCCCTCCTCCCAGTGTCTATACCAAGCTTTTGCAGACAAACTTTCTTCACACAATGTTGAGTAATGACGAGAGAAGTTATACAGGGGCTCTGGTGTGAAGGTCTGGCAGAAGGAGACATTCCACAGAGAGACAGACAGGCCATGTATGACTTCCTTCAGGGAACAAAACAAAGGGAATGACAAAAACCATACACATTCTAAAATAAACTAATTTACCTTCTTGCTTCTAGATACTCTAAGCCTCATTTCTGAACTAGGGAGACTTAAATTATCACAAAAAGCAATGGTAAAGTCAGGTAGGAGAACTTTCTGGCCATAGGATAGTTAATTTTTTTCCCATTGAGGATATGGTTGCAGTTAGCAATTGGCTTTTGGTTTTTGGTAGTGGGCTGGGAATTAAGAGAGGTTTCATGTAGTCCAGGCTTGCCTCAAACCCACTAAGTAGCCAAGGAGAACTTTATACTCATGATCTTCCTGCTTCCACCTCTCAAGTGTTGGCATTATCACACCCAACAGAATCAGCACATAGTTATTTTCTTCTAATAAATCCCTAAGTAGATTAATCACTCCCAATAATGCATCTTCCATTAGATGTAGCTAGTTACTGTTTCCTCCAAGTGAAGGTAAGGGAGTCAAGACGTGCTATGAGTGATACTCTTAGTGGCATGCTTAAATTCAAATGTGTAGCATGCAGTACAAAACGTACAGAGGGAATGAGGTACAGCTAAAGATGAGAAACATACATAAATATCCAGCTAAAAATGAATAACAGAAAAAAAAACAACACAACACAAAATACCTTACCTCTGCCTCCTAGTCTGCCCAGATGTGAGCAAACAGCCCCCTCTTCCTGTTACCACAGCCACAAGTTGGTCCTGCTGCTGTACCCCCAATGGGGCACTGCACACCCAAACCATAAGCTAAAAGAAATCCTTCTTCCTTTAATCACTTATTGCCAGGTATTTGGGGAAAGAAACTAGGAAAACATCTAATACAGCAGTGGGTAACCAAAGCTGATGAATGAGAGGTCTAAGAGGAGTGGCACAGGCAAAAAGAGGTCTGGACAACGCCAAAGGCAAATGCAGCCGATAGAGTGTGAAAGCCTAACACACACCTGATCAGCGTTCCCAGAGATGACAGAGAGAGTGGGGGAGAAGCAGTAATCCAGGGGATGAGAGCAGACCCTCTGTGTGAATCAATGAGATTCTACTCATTGACTCAAGAAGTCTGGGGACTCTGCCAAGGAGGAATCATTAGAGAATGGGGTTTCTATCCAAACCCTAACCCAACTGAGAGCAAGCATATCATGAGGAACAATAAGAGGCACAGCCTCAGAGTAGAAGGCTAGCCTCTCCAGCCTACACCAGCGAAAACTGTAGCTGAGAGTCAAGTTTCTCTGAGGATAAGGCCCTCATGGGCCGGGCTCTTCTGGAACCATCTCTAAAAGAAAATGTGACATAGATCTGTGCTTGGGAAGTTTAAAACTGGGATCTTTTATGACTGTCAGATATCCATGAAGGGAGATGCTCACAGATGGATGCCAAAGAAACAACCAAGCAGCCTGTGAGGTAGCTCCTCAGAAAGAAGACATGGCCAGGAAAGGAGAGCATGGGCACAGAGCATGCGGGCGTTAGCGTAAGTGGAATTCCTTTGACGTCTTCTGTAAGATAGGAGAAAGGGCACTTCTTGAAATGGCATCTGGGGTGGTTGAGAGTAGGGAAAGTGGCTTTTGGTATAATTGTGCAACCAGGATGAATTCACATTATATGTCAACCCCAGACTAGGAAACCAACATCTAAAAGGAAACAGAGAGAGAGAGAGCGAGAGTATGGAGGACAGGAGAGGCCTCTGATCTCTGCCCTTGATTTCATGGAGTTGGGTAGGCCTCAGCATGAGACTAGGGGCTATGGGCAAGCGACCCTGTCTTCTGTGGCTAAGGATTTGAAATTAAGAGTCTATTTTCAGAAACAGGAACACTGATACAAGGGACAGAGATGGATTGAGGGTCCCTGAAGGTTTTGTGTTGTATGACATGAATGCTCCAAGCATCAAGAACATCTTTTGCTCTTTTATCACCTACTTAAGTGGGAGCAAAACTCTTCTAGGAATGTGAGAGTTACAGAGCTCGTCTTTAAAGAGGCCAGCCCGTGAGCACTTGGGCAATGGGTCACATGACCACTGTGATGGTGAAGTCTTGGTTTCAGAGGCAAGTAGGAAGTTCTTGTTCACAGACATCTGCTCATGGGCCTTGAAACCTGGGCCCAGCTGTCTTGATCCTTGTAAGAGCTAGTCATTTTGCTTTATTAAAAGAAGAGTATGTGTATGTGCGTGGATATTCACATGTGCATTTGATGCCCACAGGGGCCATAAGAGGGTGTTGGGTCCTCTGGAGCTGGAGTTATAGTAATTATGAGCACCTGATATGGGTGCTGGAAACAGAACTCAAGTCCTTTGCATGAGCAGTACACACTCTTAACAACTGAGCCATCTCTCCAGTTCTATAGCAGTTAATGTTAATTGTCAATTTGGTTGCATATGGAAGCAACTGAGAGACTTGCTTCTGGAGAGGTCTGTGAAATCATTTCTGGGATGAACTTAGCAAGGGAGGAGGATGCTCTTCATAATAGTCTGCACTGAGGGTGGAGGATACTCTCTCTCTCCCAGCAGGCTGCACCTTTCTGCAGTAGCCCCGCTATAAACAGTGTGACCATTAAAGTAGTCCTGCCTGTCCACCTTCATGTCTTGCCTGTGTTTGTCCCATTGCTGCTGCTACAGCTGTTGCCATATTCCACTGACATCAGAACCAAGTTTTGTAGGCTTTCCATCATGGGCTAAAGATGAGCAGATCACTGGGAATTCTCTAGACCTTCCTCACCAGATAGGAACTGCTGAGACATCCAACTTTGTGGACTGAGCAGTTGTGAGGTTTTCTGCCTCCCCAGTGTGCAGACAGCCATTTTTGGACTACTCAGTACCGTGTAAGCCAACCCAATACAGCTTCTTTCTCATATGTTGTCATATATGTTTATTCTGTTGACTCTGTTCCTCTGGTATTGTATCTGGTTGATACAATCTGTCATAAGAGGCACTGAAGATAGCAGATACCTCACAGGCCTGTGCAAATACTTACTAATTAGTTCCGGCTGAGATAGCCCTGTGAAATCTCGAGCTCAGCTCCAGGCAGTACGGTGACTACCTTCCCCTGGATGACCTGGAAGCCCTCCCAGCTTGTATGTATAAATTCCATGCGATGTAAAAATAAAGTCTTCAGATTCAGCTGGGAAACTATTTGCGGGGTGGAAACGAGAATATTCCATTAGAGCGATTCACTCTTAAATTATTATTTTCTATAAGCTTTAGTGTTCTGCAAAGATTTTATTTTAATGTAAAGTGCCTGATTCTGCAGTCTTCAGTAAGGCAATAACTTTTCATTAACTTCATTTTTCATTTTTATCTTTCTCTGAGTGTTGCAGAACATAGCGTGTGATTTTGAATGTCATGTAACAACAACTCTAAAATTATCTGCCCTTATTTGCATTTGACACTAATATTTGATATGTTAAGTTACGCAGATCTACAAATGTAGGTCTGCCTCATTCCGCCTTGGGTGACAATAAGAGCTGTCAGCTCTGCATTTCCGTATTGAATTCATGTTGCTAATGA
>NC_022020.1:64668005-64671744 GCF_000317375.1 Microtus ochrogaster
CCACTCACAGTGGGCTTTGCCTTGCTATCCAAAGGGATTGGCTGGGTCTCTGGACCTGCATGGGTCACAAGAGTGAGTCACCTTTCAAGTACCAGGAGGCTCACTGTCCTTGGCTCCTGGTGTTCTACTGCAAAAGTGTGTGGATAGAGGCAATCCTTTCCTGGATAGTGCAGCTGGCTATGAAATCCGGGCCTACCGCCAACCTTTCTAGGACAGACAGCATGCTGCTAAGAAGGTGGGGGGGGGCTGCATGGCAGAAGGCAAGTAGGGCAAGCACAGCCACTGGACTCAATGTACCAGAAGTTCGAGAGGCATCTCCTTGCACTTCAGGGTCCAGAGCTCCTCTGAGGATGAGGAGGAGTGGTACCTTCATAGGTCACTTAGGTTCTGCCTCCCTGCATCCCAGCCTGGTGGGGAACATCTACAGTTGCTTCAGTCACTCTGCTCACCTGGCTCTCCTGCTCTTTGGCCTTACTCGCAAATGCCCTCTTATATATTTCTGACCGTCCTAGCAAGGCTTAAAAGAGAGAGGGGCAGCAGCCTATTTACCACCATCCTAAGGTGAAGGTCTATGGGACATAGTTTAAAATTCTACAGTTGGCCTAAGGGTGCTGGGTCAGAAATGGCTCATGATCCTTGGGTATGAAGCGTTAATTCAGGATGTACCAAAATCATGGGCTTTCATATGCTGTGGAGTTGGCTCTGGTTCCCAGATCGCCTAACAGCTGTGTGGCTGTAGGCAGGTCACTAAACCCATCTATCTGAGCCTGATTTATGGAGACACATATCTTCCACTTACGGTGCTATGTGGGGAATGAACAGCATGCAATTAACATGGAGCCTGACAAACACACGTGCTACAATCACACCTGTTGAGTACAGATGTGTAGAGAGGCGTTACTTCCTGTCTCTGAGACAGACATCTTATGGGAAGATCAGGGTCCCAGCCTGTTTCTCTATCCACATCACTCTGGAGCTACACTGACCCCCCAATACTGGTAATTTCTCTCTTGCTTAGGATGTATAGTATAATACCTAGGCATAAGAGAGGGGGTGATTTTTCTCATCCTCTGCGAGAGGCAGAAGAACCTTTCCAAGGCCATCCCATCTCTCACCCTGAGCACAGTTTTGGACGTTCCCAGAAGTGGCAGCTGTGTTAAAGGTTCCACAAGGCTGGTTAAATAATGAGGGCTTCCATGACTGTGGGCAGTTAGAGTCTTGCAGATCTAGAACAAAGTCATCTTGGGCTGTCTTTAGCTGACTTAATAGCCACTCATGCTTGTTCCTAGGTCTGACAGCCTTGTGACTATTACACCAAGCAGACCTTTAGCTTCTGCTCACCCGAAGGCTAAGATTATCAGACCACATCTGGGACCTATAGCAGACATATCCCCATTTTGCTGTACCCCACCTACCTGAGCTCCTCACCAATGCCTTTGAAAGAGCTCCTTGACTCCTGATGTTCTTTGTTATGTAATTACAGAAAAAAATCATGAAAATGTTACCGTGGATCCTGGATCCAGGATTCTGGGCCTTGGACACTCATATTAGGCTCAGAATCAACTATTATTGCCTTTGAGACAAGGGTCATCTTTTTGCATCTACAGAGTAGACGAGAAGATCCCTGGATACAAACACACACACACACACACACACTCATATACATGCACACACGTGTGCGCATACACACATACCTCATAAGTCTGCTGTGGGATTTCCCTCTGTATGTTGTGATTACCACTGATAAATAAAGGAAATGCTTTTGACCTACTGCAAGGCAGAACTTAGGTAGGCAAGAAAACTAAGTTGAATGCTGGGAGAAAGGAGGCGGAGTCAGAGAGAAGCCATGTAGCCCCACTGGAAACAGATGTTGGAACTTTAGTCGGTAAGCTACAGCCATGTGGCAATACACAGATTAATAGAAATGGGTTAAATTAAGATGTAAGAGTTATCTAATAAGAAACTAGAGCTAATGGGCCAAGGAGTGATTTAATTAATACAGTTTTCATGTGATTATTTCAGGGCTAAGAGACTGGGAATGAACAGAGGCCCCCTCCTTACAACACAAGTCTGAAACTCCTATCTGTATAATAACAAAAGTTGGGCACAGAATGGGGCAGAGTGGCTTCCTGGCTTCTGAGGAAAGGGCTTGCTCTTTAGTTTTGTAGAATTTTTAAAATGTGGGTCTGATCTGGGGAATTTTGAACCTGGAGAAACATTCATAGTGTGAGCCTCTCTAAGATGGGAACCTGGAAACACCTTATGCTTCAGCCCCCTAGAAGCTAGAATTCAGGTGGTGACCTAGCACTGTAAGTTGTGGGTCACAGCCAGTTGTCACCTGTGTTTTAAGAATCACAGGTAAAGACTGATGTTTACAAGTTCAGATGGTCAATCTTAAACACAGAGGAATGCTGGTTCCCAGTGTGTAACAATGACTTAGAATCTAAACTGGTGACCGCCACTGAAGCTCCCTTGTGCTGGATAACACTGGCTTGCTGCTCTGTGGCTGGCATCTGGAGCAGTGAGGCAAAGCCATGCCCATCTGGCTGTAGAGCCTGGAGTGTTCGCTGCCTGGATAATGCCCCAGTTTCACCGTGTGGGCCACTGAGATGCCCTGGAATCCCTTGAGGGAGTACTGCATCTTCCAACAGGGCCCCCTCTAGTGTGACAGTATCCTTGCTTGGAGATGATGACCCTCCAGGTCCCAGACCCTTACTAGATCTAGTCAGTGATGGGTATGGGACTTTGAAGCCAAGGACCAAAGTATGGCCAGGACCCCAAACACTAGTGTTGCCCTCCATGACGTGCAGAGACTTTACCATGCACAGGGGCCCATTCTTCTTTCCTCTGGAGTTGATGCAAACCATATTCAGGCTTTGCCCAGATTCACCATGGTACCGAGCATCTCCTAGCACTGCTGCTCTAACATTTGACCACTTAATGCAGTTGTTCAATGGGGTGCAGCAATGGGAAATGGATGTCACCCAGCTCGGAAATGTCTAAGCTGACACCAATTATGTGCCTGAGTTGGGGGTGGGGGTAAGCATGTCCTGAGTCATCTGTCTGCCCCTGGAGCCCCACAGAGAACCACATGAACACAGCAGTGTCTTCACTGTCCGGAGTCTCACGTCCTTCACATGGCGAGGGGGAGTGTTTCCTCTTTGACATCTGCTCTGTGGCTGATGGGTAGTCATGAGCACTCTCCACTCACCTGTGACAGAAGGAAGAGTCTCGAGTCCAGGGCCTGGGCTTCAGGCCTCCACTTCCTGTCATTCTCAAATTCCAGGGAGGGATTTGGTTAGCATCGTTCAGATCAACCTTTAGGCACAACAAAATTAGACATGGGAAGAGATCTATTCAAACTCTCTGACTTCACATCTTTGTGGATATTTGCCCCCTTGTTAATTTTAGTAGACATAAAGGAAGGAGAAAGGTTTGGGCTACAGATTATTCACTCTCTATAATATATACATTCATATGTATATATAAACACATACAGTTACATACACACATATACCCACATATATTTTCTCTAGGAAAAAAATCTTGATATGTGACTGCATCATACATATATCATCTGATATATGTGTACCCTCTCTGCGTGTGTGTGTGTTTGTGTGTATATGCATGTATAGAGAAGAAGAGGGAGAAAGAAATGCCATATGTATATGTAGATATTTGTATCTCTTCATTAGGAAAAATCTAGCTGATTTATGGTGTGTGTGTGTGTGTGTGTGTG
>NC_022020.1:64671844-64700788 GCF_000317375.1 Microtus ochrogaster
GAGAGAGAGAGAGAGAGAGAGAGAGAGAGAGAGAGAGTACTTCAGCTGCAGTGCCTTTCTCTCTATAGATTTTGAGCTTCGCTTTTGTTCTGAGAAAGGCACTAGGCATGATAAATCCCTTTCACAAACAGAAGGAAATAAATACTTTCCACAAAGAGGATCATGAAGTATATTTTTCCCAGGGAGCTCCATTATTTTACAAAGAGTTCTTTTTTCATCTTTACTGTGCTGGCTTTCACTGGCCAGGCTCCCAGACAGGGTCTGGGACTGCTGTCTGCATGGTCCTCACCATCACTCACATTAGGGGTGGAGGTGGGGGCCAATAACTGGGCCTCAGATCATCACCCAGTCAACCAGTCTTGACAGGGCTACAGGGGAAATGAATGACCAGCAGCAGCTGTGGATCGCATTCCTGAGCAAGTGCCCTGGCCTTGGTGCTGCTTTTGCCATTTCCTTTCTGCTTCCTGTGTTGCCAGCATCCGTATTCCTTTTGGTTGGTGATGGGTGGTAGGTTCCTCTGAGATAAGCCCAGACAAGAGGATGAGGGATTCCTGCAAAGGCCTAAACAAGCACAGCACAAAACACCAGGGAGCTGTTGTTATTTATCCCTGTTTCTAAAGAATACCGGGTGCAGGACTGAGTTAAAACTGAGATGCATCACTTTGGGAGAGACAGCTGAACCCACTGCCAGGAGTTCCTGAGAAGGTAGGCTTTCCAACCTTGCACTGACTCTGACTCACACATTCTCTCTCTCTCTCTCTCTCTCTCTCTCTCTCTCTCTCTCTCTCTCTCTCTCTCCTTCCCTCCCTCTCCCTCTTTTGTGGTGCATGTGGGGGAGTGGGGTATGTGCACATGAGCACAGAGGTCAGAAGTCATCCTTGGGTATCATTCCACAAAAGGTCATACACCTCATTTTTTTTGAGGCAGGGTGTCTTACTGAACCTGAAATTTAAAATTTATGCCCTAGGAATTCTGAATCCTACATAGAAAGCTCAGATAAGGAGGCTCTGTTGAGTTTGTTCATAGTGGGTTTCATAGTCCAAGTTGATGAGGACAGCTCGCCAGGTCTCTTCCTCAAGAGGGCTCCAGATCTCACAGTAGTTGTGAGCCACCATATGGTTCCTGGGAATTGAACTCAGCACCTTTGGAAGGCCAGGCAGTGCTCTTAACTGCTGAGCCATCTGTCTAGTCATGACCACTCCAACCAGGAGGTGGAAGGGTGTCTCAGCCTCAGTGAACACTAGATGACACTGCTTGTCCTGCAGCTGTCTCTCTGGCCAGTGGAAGAGATAGCACTGCCCCCAGGGACTCAAAAGAAAGCTTGCTGTCCTTACATGAGGCCAGTGATTGCTGGAATTGGACTGGGTGGTGATTGGCAGGGATTTAGAGATGACCACAGTCATGCCACATTCCTTTTCTAATAAGAGCAGCTTTCTCGCCACTGTTTGGATTATGTGGGAGGATTGCTTCTGTGTTAGAAAGTCCTATATGTAGCATTGTGCATCCATCCACATTGGAACGGACATGACCAGGGTCTCAGGAGTATAGTCAGATGTCAAATGACTGATGTGGGGGGTACAATCTAGACACAAAGAGACAAGTGAGATGCTAAGAACTGCTCAGAAGGGTGGGATCAGGGATCTTTGGTGTCCCACCACATCGAGGATGGGTGAGGGGTACTAGGGAAACCACCACACCCAGATGGTGACTCTGAGCATTATACTTTGCAAACACATCCTAACATGCTTAGTAGGGACACTGTGGCCACATTGATCATGGGTGCCCTACTTAAAGTTTAAATATGTTATCTCTAAGTCTTGCACTTTAGATTTTGATTTTTTTGGACATAAACCTTCAAATATAAAACCATCAGTGTTGGAGACTGTGGACCCCCATACCCTGAATTTCCTGTAAACAACTTGTTTTTCTGTGCTTGCAGCTGCTCTGAGCACAAGACCCTCAGGAGTTCCTGATGGCAGGGGAGTAGATTCTGGCAGGCTTGCAGCTGAGAGTTAGGGTGTGGCCATTAGTCAAGGAGACCCTATATAAATAAGCTGCCCTGGAACACAGTAAAGTTGGCATTCTTGATTCAATTAGGCATTCTTGGCATTCTTGCTTCAAGGATGACCCGTGTCTCTGTCTGTCTGTCTGTGTGTATATGTGTTTCTACCTCCAGCCCCTTGCCCAGCTTGTGAACCGTACAGTAGCGTGTAGCACATAGGGCAGGCTGTAACAGATATGACTTTAGTCTGTTATTTCACTACTAATGATGTTCCTCTAGGAAGCTATGTTTGCTGATGGGATTCCAAAAACATTCTAAGTAATTGTCCTAAAAATAAAAGGCTATGGGTGTGAATAACAGAAGAGGGGGGATAGAGAGACAGGGGAGGGAGGGGAGAGAGGAAGAGGAAGGGAGAGAGGAAGAGGGAGGAAGGGGGGAGAGAGAGAGAAAGAGGAAGAGAGAGAAAGAGAAGGGGGGAGGAAAGGGGAAAAGAGAGGGGGAGGGAGTAGAGAGGGAAAGAGAGACAGAGATGGAGGGGGAGCAAGGAAGAGAGAGATCCACATGTTCTGGTTCACTTGGTGTTGTAAAACTGGATTGATTATATCATTGTGCAAATATTTCTTTTCCTTCTTGCTGTTCCTTCCACCCCTGCTCTCTTCTCTTCCCAAAGGTTTTCCAGCATCTGGCAATGGAGTCAAGCAGGTGACCGGGAGTGGGGACAACTAAACAGGTGACTTGCAGGAGCTGCCTGGAATGATGTGCCATTTGTAGTGTGGGAGTTGGTAAAAAGGGTCTCTCTAGGGGAAGGGGCACTGTCATGTGGCCTGAAGATAGGACCTCAATCTGTGACCCAACAGCACCATGCCAATCAACATGTGGCATCTTTCCGTGACAGTCTTGACAAGAAGGCTCCATAGCCTGGGTGGACTTGTGGGGACATAATGAACAGAAAAGACTGGAAGGCAGTCTGCATCCTGATCCACAGGTACAGTTACAGCTGTGTTGAGCCTGGGTTGGAAGAAAAGATATATCAGTTAATTGTGAAGATAAAGTAATCATCTTTCCCTTGTGCTTCTATGATGGTTGATATGGTCCACTCGACAGGGTCCAGACCCACCTAGGAGCCCAGCCTCTGGGCACATCTATAGGGAAGTTTCTTGATTGGTTGGATTTGTTGGGATGGGAAGTCTCACCTGCATTTGGAGGGTACCATCCTGTAGGCTGAGTACTGAACTGAAGGTGAATGAGAGTGAGCTGAGCAACATCATTCCTCTCTCCCTGCTTCCTGAAATATGATGTGACCAGCTGCCTCCAGCTGTTGCTTCCATGATGTCTTAGAACACAAGACTGAACCCTTGAATTGTGAGGATAAATTCTCTCTTTTTAAAACCGCTTTTGCTAGGTATCTGGTCCCAAGAAAGCAAGCAATTAATATGCCTGTGCACCAGAAATCAGTGTAGAGCACTGTTTCAAGGAGTTAATTAGTAAACAGCATTAAAGATTTGACTGTATCTGCTAAGAAATGCAGGATACAGGAAGGTAGTGAGTTAGGGTCCATGTGGGGGTTAACATCTACTTCCTTCATGGCAACTCATCTTTAGGATAGGATAGGTCACCCCAGAATTGGAACATTATCCAAACTTACTGTTATATAATCAATAAAAGTGTGTTGTCAACAATGCTAAATGTAGAGACATAGAATTGCCAAGTCACTGACCTGTGTATGGAGTTTAACATCTAGACTCTGTCAGTCTGGGGTTGATGGCAGAGTTGTCACTATCTCAACAGCATTGGCAGTGTATGGGATCCAATATTGGTATAGCTGATTCTGTCTGCAGATGACACGTACCATATTGTCTGTAGCTTGTTGGTCAAATCAAGTCCTACAGGCAGGGACAGGGCATCTACAAGAGAAAAAGAACTAGAAAAGATGACAGACACTAGCATATCTCCCAAGGACTCCAGTGTGTGCATAAAGAGATAATTGAAATAATTCCCTGAAAGATGAATAAGCCAAGTTTATGCAGATAAAGCGAATAAAACATTTATATCCCTGTAGCTAAAGAATTGCAGATCCTAAACTGAAAATAAAACAACCCCTCTACCTTTAAAGGCAATCTTTCTTTCATGAACAAGGCTGCCTGTTGGAATGATTCAAGTTTTTTTTTAAAAAAAAAAAAGGTCCACCCTAACAACATGGGGAGGAACGCTGGTGCTGCCACTCAAGACAGGAGGTGGAGTGGGTGGGTGGGATGCCAGGTAACATGTAGTAGTCAAGGAAAACAGTGAGGGGGCATGCCTCATGCTAGAAAGGGTTTCCTGCTCATAAAGACAGGGAATGAGTGTCAGTCTGAATCCTCCCAAGAAATGTGAACTGTAGGATATAAGAGAGGGAAGAAGAGAGAGACAGGTTTTAAAATCATGGAGTCTCGGAAGCCCTGAGGTTGCCATGTACGAGCTTAGACTGAAGTTACTGCAGAAGTTTGAATGCCTGAGACCCAGGAGCTCAGAGACTTGAGGGCAGATGTTGAATGTCCCAGCTGGAGAGAGACAGGAAAGGGTGTGAAGGGTATTTCACTCTCCCCATCATTTGCCTTTGCTTCCTTTCTGGGTCTCCATGTCTGGGATAATAATACTTGCATTGGGGAGGGCCAATCTTCTTCATTGAATCTCCTGATTCAAATATGAATCTTTTCTCAACGCCCTCACAGACATATTTAATGCTGTTCACTAGCTGGGTATCCCCTAGCTTGTCAAATTGACATAAAATTAACCTTCAGGAGAGGGACAGACTGCAAACTGATGGGGATGCAGAGCTGTGGAGATTTTGTTTTGTTGAGATTTTTAAGATGGCAGCAAATTGGACTTGTTGGTACTGAGGATACTGATATCCTGAGGGTCTGGGGGCCTTTTAACTCTGAAAAATAATAATGAGGAAAAGTGATTAGCTATTTTAATAACACAAGAAGCTTGGCTCTTCATCAGTTCTACTAGCTTTTTGTCTTTGGGCAATAAGCAGATAAATAGTCTTACCCCAGCAAGAGATGCTGACTTTGCAAAAAGCAATGAGGGACACAGACGAACACCCTGAGCTACGAAAGCTTTGTTGTCACTCCAGGACATGCAGGATGCCCACAGCAGCTTGAGTCTGGCAGTCAGCATGAGACTGAAGACCGGGTAAGTGTGAACTGTACAGCAACAGACATATGCGGACGCCATCACATGTCAAAGGTGACACAGAATCTCCTCTATTTTCTCCTGCTACACAAGTATCAAGAAGTGGGTGAGAGGCCCTCTTACAGAAAGATCCAGGCCAACAGGCAACCATAGCCAGTTCTGACTTGCCAGCCACCCCCGTGGGCCATCTTGGAAGAGCATCTCACAGCTCCGGAGAGTGGCCCCAGCTGAAGGCGCCTCTGACTCAGCTAGTTTGAGACTCACAAACATGGCAATGACTGGTGGAATTTTAAACCATTGGATTGGAGGAATCTGACCTGCAGCAAAAGGCTGCTGAAATGTAATTCTTCCATCTAATTATTCATACAACAAATATTTTCAGAGGACTTCCATTAAAAGGCAAAGAAGAGATGGCCTTTGAGATTCAGACCCCTTGATACTGTCCTTCATGAAGATCTAGGACGTGTTCTTGGAAGAGAACATTCCAAAACACTTAATCCTAATTGTTTGTAAACCAAGTCTCTTTTTTCCTCGATGCTTCTTCATGATTCCCAAGGCTTCAGGGTGTAGTATTGGGAATGCTTCTTTGAACTTCCACACCAATGAGATTTCAAATCTCCAGAGTGACTCTCTAGATATTTAGTGCTCATGTCTTCACAGCACTGTGAACATTTATGGGGGCCTCTACTATCCTAATCCTACTTCCATTCCATAGAATTTTATTTCCTTTATTTATTTGGAGTGTGTGTGTGTGTGTGTGTGTGTGTGTGTGTGTTTGCATGTATGCCAAGGCACATGTATGGAAGTGAGAGGGCAATTTGTGGATTTGGTTCTCTATCCTACTGTGTGGATTCCAAGTCATCAGGCGTGATGGGAAGTAAGTATCTTTACTCACTTGAGCTATATCACCAGTCATAAAACATAATCTTAGCTTGGTGCTTTTTCTTCTGTGCCTTGGTCCAGCCTCCCAGCACTTCTCCTCCTGTTTTTAGAACTTGACTTGTGCGGCATCTTATTGGGAGTATGTCTGCAGGAGACACAACAAACGCTTCCTCTTCTGAGCCTGCGCTCATCCGAGCATCTCCTTGGGATACCAGCTTGGGGCTGATTGACATGGAGCTCTTGGGCTCTGACCCTCAATCTAGCACTGATCCCTTTTCTGACCTAGGGCTGGCACAGAACCCACAGATATCTTCACTCTTATCCCAGACAGCTTGGTGCTTTTCCCTAACTTCTTCTCATTCTCATACAATCCTGCAGGTCACAACAGTCCCAATTCAAAAGTCAAACTTTTGGATCCAAAGCTCAGTCTGGAGAGTACTGGTGCCTCCCTTTTTATGAGGGCCCCTACTTCTTCCTCTGATCCTGCCTCCTTCCTCCTACAGACCAGCCAGCAGCAGTCTTCCATTCTGATGGAGCTCTGTAGACCTCAGCTACCTGCGGCAGCCCTGTAGTTAGTTGGCTTTCCTGGAATAGCACCTGACTGCCTGGCTTTGTCTGGGCTTACCTCTCCTGCTGCATGAGGGTCGTTGTTAGATTCTCTGAGTCATCCATTATGTCTCCAGCCCTGTTTGTAGGTGGGGGTTCAACAAGCAGAGCTGGGTCTCTGGGAATTTGTATTCCGGGGTCCAGGGAATTTGTTCTTCTTTATCCAGACTTACATGGGATAGCTATCCCTTAACCATGTGTCTTTTTGAAACCATGTACTATCAAGGACTCTACCTTGACCAACAACTGCAAGTGGGGAAACACTTTGCACAATACCTAAGAGCCCTCCCTGTATCTCTTACAATTACAAAAAGGATATAGGGGCTAGAGAGATGGCTCAGAGGTTAAGAGCACTGACTTCTCTTCCAGAGGACCTGGATTCAATTCTTAGCATCCACATAGCAGCTCACAGCTATCTATAACTCTAGTTCCAGGGTACCTGACAAGCTCATAAGACATTCGCTAAAAAAACCTTCCCAATACACTAAAAACTGAATAATACATATTTAATATATATTTAAAAATCAAAAGAGATGTAATATGGAGGGTGGATGGATACTTGGTCCAGTCAGGGCAGTGTGGGGTGGTAATAGGTGATATGAGCCACAGGGCCTGGATGGGGAAACTCCCTGCACAGGCTACTCAGTACCATAGGTAATACATTCTGCATAGGACAATTCTCCATTCTTTGTGAACCTCAGTTTCCCCATCAAAGCATTGGGTTGGTGCTAATATCTTTCCAATTTTGTATGTGGAGAAGGAGCCAGATAGACATGGCAAACTGACCCACAAACCATACCTATGTTTCTAAGGATCCACATTATTTATTTTCCCCATCTATAAGATAAAATCTTGTCTCTGGAACCATCTGGGCTTCTACCATGGAACTAAATGTAAATATTTTAAAATCCACCACATACTGCAAATGGCAGCCCTGCTGTCTGCAGACTTCTCCATGGCCCTGTCCAGATCATGAGCTGCCTTCCTGGGGCTGGGCTGGGAAATGCTCTTTACTTTTCTCACAAATAAGAAGTTCTGGACCCAGCAGTCTGCCCATGACTTCAAGCTACTAAATTCGCATGACAGTCATGAAACTCTCCCATCATTGGGGACACGGTGTGATTTTCCGCCCCTGACAAGCCTGTGTATTGAGTATGATAACAGTTACTTTGTCTTCATCCACTGCCCGACTATCATATCAATCCATTTGATGGTCCAGCCAGCCGAGCCCGGCACTTCTGTATCAATCTTCATAGAGCTCTGCCTGTTGTCTAACAAAAAGCCTGAAATGAGATCATTCAATCACACCGCCGCCCAGCCGCGCGCCTGGAGGATTTTAGCTCCCTGTCTCTTTTCCACCGTGCCAAGGAGAAAACAGGGCTAATTGCAATGGAAACACCTGAGAGCCACCGGAATGGAGCCGAATGCATAGACCATGCAGGAGTCAAGGGGAAGTAGACTGGACAGTGCAAGCTGCTTTAGAACAAAGCTTTGTCACTACATATAAACAGGGACTTCTGTTCACTGATGTCCCCAACATGGGATTGCTGGGGTTTAGGGCGCCGTTTCCTGAAAGGAGTATTTATTGCCTCACTACTTTCTAGAAACCTCTAGAGAAGCCATTGCATGTTGACTAGACAGTGACAACCCCAAAATTTGCCAAGATTTTCTTTAATTTTAAAATAGAATAAAATATTTTATAAATCAGAAAACATGTCAAGAAAAAAAAATGATACTGCTCTTAAAATCTGATATGGTGATATGAGAGGAAATAGTAACACAAACATGGTCTCTGTGTTGCTTGAACATTTAAATTGCTACATCAGTAAATAAAGAGAAAAGTGGGGGAGGGGGAGCTCTTTCTCACCCTGTTTGTTTCTACTTCATTTTGAGAAGTTTGGGATTTCAGGAGAAGCATTTTCTCAGTGCTAAAACAACAACAACAAAAAGAGCAGACAAAAATGACATCCAGTGAATCTAGAAATGTCTTTTCCAATAGAACCGAGAAAAAGGTGTTGATGCTGGGAACAAGTAGGGAAGGATTTTATCTGGTGGTCTGGACACTTCTGTGAAGGGACCTGGGGTTTCACAGATGGATGCTTAGGAACAGAACCATCTTCAGCATCTCTTTAAGGAGACAGCACAGTGTTTTAAGAAACGAAAGAATGCACAGTCACCATCAGCTTGAGAACAGATTGCTGACCTTCAGCGTCCTTGAGTAAGGCTCCATGTGCTACCATCCACACCTGCGCATCTCCACACTATCTTCTGGGGAAGGGCATATCACGCAGATCATCCTGAATTAGGCCAGGAGTCACTTCTGGAAACATGAGATAGGAAGGGAGTTTGTCATTTGCAGGTAGTGTTGCGTCCCTGGGGGCCAGGTGCCAAGGAACATGTTAATTATCTCCCTTCATACCAAACCTTTATGCTTTAAATACAGTCTCTCGGAAACCCACAAGCAGATGTGCAGCGGTATAACACAAATGAAAAGCCACACCGAGGTTCTTTAGGTGCACCAGTGGGAATTCTGGGGTGTCGGGTGGTGCTTGTGGGGCTCCGGCGCACATCTGCGGCTGAGGCTCTGACCCCTATTTGGCTTTTTATGCATTTGTTTTTCTCCTATTTTAAGCAGCACAGGGAAAAAACAATGTTGCTAATGATTTCTCTGTGACCTCATTTGGCTATAGTTTACACACACACATAAAGTTCTCGGTGCAATATTAGAAAGACAAAAAGTGACATTAAAGCCGAGTTCCTGCTGCAAAGCAGAAATGGAAAGAGGGAAAGGAGACCCCAGGAATGGCGTTCTTCTTTCCTGGAAAAACGTTCTTTGTTGTGACCTTGGATGCTTGCAAAAGATGACAGGGGGCAGGAAAAGTGCACAGATACGCAGTCCAGATTTTGTGGAAGGTACCTGAACAAAATTAATTCACACTTCTCCTCTAGCTCCACGTGGGCCCACAGTCCCTCTGCTGTTGAAAATCTAATGACTAGTTTTGCAACGTCACCAATTTTTTTCAATCATCCAAATACCCCAGATTCAATTAAGCTCGTAAACTTCCTACCTACGGTTCGGTGGGTGAGCAGCGCCGTGTAGGAGAGGAGCTGGAGAGTGTGCTGTCCGTGTGAGATATAGTCCAATCAGGACCAAAGTTTTCCTTGTCAGTTTTGATATATCCGATAATAGCTGTAGGTTGTTTTGCAATGTCCAATGTCCTGTGAAGATGGGCTTTTCATATTCTTTATTGTTTTTTACTGACAAAATGTTGCCTGGACTTTTGCAGTTTTGTGAAATGAAACAACAGTAAAAACAATATATAATTTAGCCTCTTCTGCCTGGCTGAGCCCCATCCTGTGGCTAGTTTTGGTCAGGATATAGAATTTCTATTGATTGATCCCTTATAAGCATAGCCTTGGAGAATGAACGCCCCCATCCCTAACAACACAGCTCATTCTCTTCCTCTCTGCACATGGGTGTCAGCACCATAGCCTCCATGGGTCATCGAAAACCATGCTTCCTGACAGCTTGGATTCTGGGCAGATAGAGGAAGAGTGCAAACCATCTTCCAACGAGGCCTAAGACATCATGCTGTCCCTTATCTGGTTCCCTAGGCTCTTCTGGAGGTGACTTGTTTCTTCTTAGGGGTCCCAGTCCTCTTTCATGTCATACCCTTCACCCTACAGATCTGCCAGCAAATTTTTGTGTCAACAATGCCAGTCCGTGTTACCTTTCTCATGGTCATATATACAAGTGCAGGCACACTGGTAGATGTGTGGTAAGTTGTCAGTGATTGCACACAGAAGGCACACATGTATGGCTGTGTGCAGACTGAGCACACATTTCAGGCTCGGTCTCAAATCACCCCCACCCCACACATGCATGCATCCATTGTCTCTTTGTAAATTACAAACTTTTATAGCCAGAACAATTGCTTAAGATTCACTTCTGGCAACCTACTGTAGGGCAGAGAATCAATGGTTAACGGGTACACTTGCTGAGAAAAGCCCATATGAAAGGCATTGCTAATGTTTCCTGTAGCTTTTTTCACAGCAGTTAACAGGTGTGAATTGGCAGTGGTTAGCATAGACCTCCTGCTGTGGCCTGGCCTCTTCCCTTCACTGCATCCTATATCCTCAGCCTTTGCACCTCCTCAGCACTGGGCGTTCTGCAGAGTGTATTCCTGTTGGCATGGTTCCTAAACAGATGTTCTGTGCAGAATGCACCGAGACTGGAGAACAGGCTTCCAAGCTGAGAAACCAGCCCTCAGTGACTGAGCCTTACCTGCTGGATATGGGGCATCAGCAGCAGGTGTATCAGAAGCCAGCAAACCTGCCACTGCTGCAGCCCCAGGAGAAGCTGTTGGGTCTTGGGATGCAAAGGAATGAAACATGATGGCCTCACCTAGCTCTTCACAGTCATCTGCAGTACATTACCTGATGGTAGCTACTCTGAGGCTCAGAGAGATGGATGGCTTTTCCAGATTATACAGGAAATCGAGAGTTGGAGGTTGGAATGGTGTCAGTGATTTGTGTGGGCTCCTTCTGGTCTTCTCTCCTTCCCAGCCAGCTTCATCCTTACTGCAAAGCCACCATTTCCCTCTTAGAGAAAGGACTTGACTATGTCTTTCCCTTTGCTACACACAGGGACCATCAGAGGCAGGGTTCAAATACTCACCAGAGGCTTGGTCTCACAGCAAATGGAAAATAATATCTTCTCTCTTAGAATGGTAAAAGGCTCAGAACCAGGCCTGCAGGATGGAGCCAGAGCTGAGAAATGCCGAGCTGGAGTTGGGGGATTTTTACCAAGATGGATTTTGGAGAAGAATACCTGGAGCTCTGTAGGTGCAGCAGGTACAGGTGGAGCAGGTGCAGGCAGACGAGGTGCAGGTTGAGCAAGTGCAGGTAGAGCAGGTGCAGGAGGAGCAGGTGCAGTTGTCCAGGGTGTGTAGGAACAGACAAGGAAGCCCACTCATGGTGGAACAGCTACCCCAACAAGTGAGTAGGGGCCAGTACAGGGGTGAGTGGGCAGGTGTGCGCTGAAGTATTTGGAATCCTAGGTGTCTCTGTTTCCATGTGTGTATGGTGGCAGTAGTGGGGACTGTCTGAGATTACAGGAGTTACACATGGTAAAATTTCACAGTCTCAGGAGATTTTATCTCCCGTTGGTCTTCAAAGCTTGTCACAGGAGGGCTCAGGGAAGCACATAGAGAGGAGAGAATCTGCAGCAACACTCTGCAGAAAGGATAGACATTGTTTGGACACCATGCTGATTACAGGTGGGTGAGCGTGGTTACTGCTGTGGGGTGACATAGAGTCATTTGGGTAGTCCTGGCAGCTTTGACCTGGCATGAACAAGTGGAACCCCACTTGAGAGCTCAAGCAGAAGTGTGACATTGAGAGTGAGACATGCAGAATTTTAACACAAAATGTGAGCTGCAAATTCTAGTGCAAGTGCAGGTTGATGACTGGGGACAGCAGTGCACACTAAAGAGAAAAAAAAACATACAAAAAGGAATTAAGGAAGTGGAGAAGGGGAGGAAATGGGGAGGTAGAGGAACAGCAGGACAGGGATAACAGAAGCAAAAGGAGGTAAGAGTCGGATGCAGGGCAGGGGAAGAAAAGAGAGGAGAGGAGGAGCAGAAAGAGAAGGCACAAGGACAGGAGGAGAGTAGGAGCAAGAAGAGGGAGTAGGAGGACCAGGAGCAGGGTGGAGAATGTTCTGCTCAGCACGCATTCCCTCTGCTGGCTCTTCCTCCATAGTGCTTTCTATGCTTTTTCTGCTTGTGGGCACTTGAAGCCTCTGCCTTCCACAAACACCACCTTGGACATCTGCAATCCTTCCTCCTCACCTCCCAGTTCTGTCTCCCTGCAGGGCTCAGCATGGCTTCCTCTCTCCTCCAGCTTTGGGTCTCCTGTGACAGTCCCACATACTTTAGCTTCCCTCAGCATCCTTCTGTCTTGGTGGGAGAACCCCAGCAACACTTTGTGTTCAAGGAGGAGATTTCCTCTAGTTGGGAAGAGACCTTTCAATTTTGACCAATGCCTTAGTTGTTACACATCAAGCATAGAGGATATTGTAGGTGTATTGAAAATGTGGTGATAGTTCTTTATCATGTTTTAGAACATTTTAGAGATTTTCATAAATAGGTTTGCCTAATACACAGGTGTTATTGTCCTAGAAATGAACTTTTTTGTCAATTCACCTAAATTATCTTAAGTAAACTCTACAAATTTGTAAGTTTCTTTAAAGACCAGATTAAAGAGAATTGAACCAAAGGAAAAATCGATTGAAACATGGTAGTTATGGTTTTGATTTACAATTTAAAAGTCTTATTTTTCTGTTTTTCAGATGCCAAATAGAAAGGCAATGTCTAAGTAGACAATAGCACATCTAAAGTTGGATATGTGAACCAAGGAAAGGACTCAGTTGGTAAAGAGCTTGTTTGATCCTACAACCCATGTAAAGAACTGTGTACACACGGGGAAATAGCTCCAAATGATACATCTACTGTACAGTCCCTATACCTAAGGTTCAAGGGAAAATACAGAAGAGGGAGAAAAGGTTGAAAGAGCCAGAGAACCAGGGACCAGGTCACAAACTATGTGGTAGCATCATTTGAACAAGACTGAGAAAAACCACACCTGTGAAATCTAAATCCTATGGTCCCCTAAATAATGCAATAATGATACCTTTCAATATGAAAATTGCATATGGCCTACCCCTAGATAAAGAGCTATAGGAAATATAGGAAATCAATGTCTGGAGAGAAAGAGAGAGAGGGGGAGAGAGAGAGAGGGGAGGAAGAGAGAGGAGAGAGAAAGAGAGAGAACCTCTTTTGTCTTGTAACAAATCACAACTCACAACAACCTATGGAAGAAGGTGCTCATTTTGGTTTGTGCCTCTAAAGGATAAGACCATGACAGAGAGGATGGCAAACAGTGTCGGACCTGACCACAGGAGCTGGAAACTGAACTCGCACCAAACTGAGAGCTCACACCTTCAAATGAAAGAAAGCAGAAAGAGCAAACAGAAGTGGGGTGAGACTATAAACACTCCAAGACCACCCCCTGTGACATTTCCTCTAACAAGGCTCCTCCTCCCAAAGGTTCTACAGCCTCCCCAAACAGCAAATAGAGCCACCAGCTGGTGTTCCAGTATCTGAGATTATGGGGAACATTCTCACTTAAACCATCACATCATTGTAACAACAATAACTAATGAAGAAGTTGTGTATTCAAGATGGGACATGAGAGAGGCTAGATGGGGGAGGGAAGGATGGAAATGACAGAAATGGAGTAAACTATGCATTTATGTATGAAATTCTCCAGAAAAGTGAGGGAAGTAAGTGATCAAACTACTAAAATGCCAACCAACTGTTGCAGGGAGCTGCTGGTTAGTTCCCGGCCACTTAGCCCCAAAATAATCACACAGAAGCTGTATTAGTTAAATCACTGCTTGTCACACTAGCTCTAGCTTCTTATTGGATAACTCTTACATATTACTTTAACCTATCTCATTAATCTGTGCATCACCACAAGGTCGTGCCTACCAGCAAAATTGCAGCACGTCTGTCTCCGATGACTGCACTATGGCTTCTCTCTGACTCTACCTTCTCTTTCCCAGCATTCAGCTTAGTTTTTCCAGCCTAGTTTTGTTCCCCTATAGCTCTGCTATAGGCCCTAAGCTGTTCCTTCATTCATTAACCAATAAAAGCAACACATAGATAGAAGGACCTCCCACACCAACCAACAAACCAACCAACCAACGAACCAACCAACCAACCAACCAACCAACCAACCAACCAACCAACTAACAGAACAAGCAAAAGCGCTGTTGGGTGTGGCAGTTTACTGGTAGTCCTGGTGGAAGGGAAGTCAGGACACTGGATCCGTGGGCTAGTTGAATTAGATAGCCCCAGACCATGAGACTCCCTCACAACACAAGAAGTTTTGGTGCAGTGGGGCTCACCTTTAAATCTAGAACTTGGGAGACAGAAGCAGGTGGACCTTCTAGGAATGCTAGGCCTGCACAGAATATACAGTAAGATCCTGCCAGAAAACATTAACACCCAAAACAAAGCAAAGCAGAAGCAGGATGGATGGCTTCTGAGGAATGACACCTGGGGTTGACCTCTGACCTGCACACACACTTGTGAATGCATGTACATGCACCTGCACACACATGACACAGTCATCAGATAAACCACAAGTCTATTAGTGTTTTTCTGTACAAGATGGTGTTTTATATCAATAGGGGTATGCTCTAATTTTTCCCAAAAGGAATTCTATCTCAAAATTGTCTTCTAAAAAAGAAGAGGGTGGAGAGCTGGCTCATGGGTTGATGCACTCTCTGCTCTCATGGAGGTCCTGGGTTCAGTTGGCAGCATGATACCTCGTAACAGCCTGTAACTTCAGTCCCAGGGGCTCCAATGCCTTCTCCTGACCTGTGCAATTAGTAGGCACACACATAGTACATATAAATTCATAAATGTCACCATTCATACTCATAAAGTAAAAATAGACAATTTTTAAAGAAAGAATTGAAATTGGGAGTGAGCTAGTTAGGGAAAGGGCTTTCTGGTGTCAAGGAAGGATGGTGTAGAGACAGAAGTTGTAGTGTTCCTTGGACAGCCATTCTGTACACAAAGGAACACATGGTGCTATTGGAACCCAGGCCCATAGATACTGACCATTTCCCAGATTTCCTGTGCTTTTGTTGAGTCAGCACTGGATGGGAAGTACTTTACATGATGAATGGAAAGGGATTCTTCCTTTCAAGGTGCTTCCCATGTGAAGATGTGCGTCTGCAAGATGCACGTGTAATAAAAGTATTCATCCGTATTGCCCATAGCAACTTAAGTTCCTAATTAGACCTTTAAGCTTGCAGTCAATGCAACCCAGATGTGAGATGAGTTTGAGCGAAAGTTACAATTACAGCATCGACATTCACATTTGCTGACATTTTTGTGCTTAAATTTGTAATCTCAACTCTGCCTTAACAAGTTTTTATGCTTAATTTAGTCTAAAGTCACAGACAATGCTAGCAGTGTTTTCAGTAAGCGGCCTGTGTGGGCTGTGAAAGGCTCCCCTCCCATGGAGAGGGCAGGCTAAGAAAGGACTCCCTTTGGGTTGCTCCTGCTGTTTTTGTTAGGGACTATCTGAAAGGCTGCTATCCCCAGCACAAGTGGATAGTGTCTTGCTATCTGTTATGGATAAATGTGGAAAGAGTTGCTAAGAAGTCTGGGGCTGACAGAAAGGACCTGGACCTAAAGCATTGAGAGCAATTCTTCTCTTGATCACCTTTCCTTGTTTGTTGTTTGTTTTCTCCAAATGTAGAGAACTGGTTTAAAGTCTGTTCAGATAATGGTGACCACACTAGTTAAGAGCAGGGTGTATGAGAACATCGTATCCCCGTGTTAATAGAACTCCAGCCGTATATCTAGAAATGGATAAAGATGGAAGACAAAAAAGGCCTCTATCTGAAGCTCTTGAGTTCAGAGGACTGTGGCCCTGATCTCACTAAGGGCCAGCTTTGTGGTCCAGCTAGGGCTTACAGAAGACTGTGGTACTGGTCCATCCAGGTTGAGGAAATAGAGCAGAGTAAGCTGAGGACCTCCCCACCAGTCGTCACTCGTGTTTGTGTTCCTCAGACCTTTGTCCATCTCTTTCCTTCTTCTCCACATCTGCCGTGGTTTAGTATGACCTGGGGGGCTAAGGCATGAGGCTTCACTCCCACATCTGATGCTTTTAGCCCCTAGCATGGCCTGTGGCAGACCTGCTGTGACACTGACCCTCTCAGCAGGTCTGTCTCTCCCACCCAGGGTGCGCATGTCACCTCTTACTACCTAGTATCCAAGTTGGGATGAGAAACTGAGAGAAGAGATAGGAAAAAGCAAGATCGTCACAGGTTGATGTGGGAGCTGCTGGACCACACAAGGGCAGGTGCTCTAGACACTGGTAACCATGGTGAGAAACGGGTGAGGTTCTGAGTCTTTGATATCCGCAGATGCGTCCTGGGGCTCAGTCCTCACAGCAGAGAGACCTCGGACTTGGCCTCTCTGTGTGGGGCGAGTAAGAGCTTGAACTGTCTATCGTGGATTTTCCCCTCCACTATACACCTTTCTAGCAATATCCACACCGGTGTCTACTCTGTGCCCATTGGGAACACCTCAAACAAATCAGTGAAAGGTTGGCTCTGGTTCCGCAGCCCCAAGGTGAAGTGTCCTTGTGTAAGCACACCATAGATACTCAGTGCTGAGTTTCGTGGGTTTCTTTGCCTAGAGGTCTAGCGTAACCCCCCTTCTTTGAACAGCATGGAGATGCCTGGCAGGGCCTAGGGAAGTTGCTTGAAGGCCATGGCAAGCTCCTACTCTTGTTCTGCGAGACTCACTCAAGTCAATCTGGGACACAGACCCTGAATTCTCTGCCTCCAGCCCTTGGTGTCACCCCTGAGCCTTCTCTGTATCAACTTTAGAGAAGCCATGGTCCATGTTGTTCAAATTCTTACTTGCTGGCTGGAAGCTGCTTGCTGTAAGCTGTCTCATCTCAGTGAAGTGAAGCTACTTCTTGGGAGAAACAGTGGTTCACCTTGACTGTTACTAAATTTCAGGTTAGTCATGAAAGTCCAAATTGTTAAAAATTTCATTATAATGGTATGTGCTATACACATACATGCATTGCCTTCAACATGGATATATATATATATATATATATATATACACACACACACACACATACTCAATTGTTTGTGATTTTTGATGTTTCTAATTTCAATATGCAACTGCTAGTGTAAGTTCTAATCTTACATTATGCTTTTATATAATATTTGACATTGTCTTTTTATTTAATACAACCAGTCACTTTCTATATTTCTTCATAGCATTTGTAATCGTTGTTAGTTTTGACAATAGATGTCATCCAGTATCTCAAACTTTGTCCAGTTTTGGGGTATCAGTATTGGGGTGATTGCTATGGATTTAATGTAATTAAGCTTCCAGATGCCGTACATATTTGATTTGAAGCATTGACCCCAGTTTTTTGGAGATTTTTTGGAAATCATAGCTGTTTAAAAATCCAGTCTGTGGGGTGACCCAAAACACCTCCATATTCTCTTGAGACTGTAATAATAGTCTTCCTAAATGGAGGTTGTAATTGGGAGTGAGCTGTCCCCATAGTCACAGACATGGCCACATGGACTCATGTTTGGAAAGAAAAGAGGTCTAGGAAGAAGGACCTAGAATGTATCTGGACACAGAGTGGACGAATTAAGATCAGGAACACGATCTGACATTTCTCCCCTACTGGTGACATACCTTCCAGGCTAACTTGGTGATGGAGCAAAGAGAGACCTTGGATCTGGGTCTTGGCTCTTGCCTGATATCAGGACATCTCTGTGAGAAAACTGTTAGAGTCTTTTTTTTCCTAGTGTGGGAATTTGGGGTGCAAAATAATAAACATTTAAATCAGAAATAAATCATTTCACTGAACTATCAATAATTTACACACATTAATAATGTATGTCTTGGGGATAAATTAGTCTTACATGCACTTTTCCTGGGCTTTCTTTTCAACTATGGCAGGCACAAAATGATCATTGGTAGCTGACTGTAGGCAAGAAGCTGGGTGCTTCCTGGACACCCTTGCCTGGGAGAAGAGCAACTGGGGCCTCTTGCTTCTACTGGTGTCCTCTCCCTTCCTGTACGGAAGGTGCTGTCCTCTCTGCCCACAAGAGTGCACCTCTCTGAAGAAAGTGACAGGTAGGGCTTGACAGAGTTCCAAAGATCAATTTGGGGGTAATTGTGCAGTATGTATTCAAAACTGTTTTCTAAAATGTTCATCTGATTTTGAGTAGCTTGGCCTTAAATACAGAAACCCATTCACCTTCCTTTTGTAGCTACCAAACTGAGTATTAGCAGCAGAGATTACGTGGAGTCCTCACATAGCCGGAAGTATGCAACAGCAAATGCTGGCTGGAATAGCTCATCTGTATTGAGGAATCCGGTTATGCCAGTAGCTTCCATGTCAGCGTCCACCTCACTCACTTCCCTCTGAAGTTTGCCGCGGGAAAATATTAAGATACGTTTTTGAAAGTACTATGTTTGTTCTTAATGTGAAGTAACCGGAGCCACGTGTGGAGACACCTTACCCGGAGCGGCAGATCCTCGGTTAAATTATCCGTGGTATTGGGAACGCGCAGGTCGTTGACTATCCCAATTTAATTTGGGCAGTACAGGACATTTCTAATAATTAATACTGTAATAACACTTAATGATCTGCACTCATGCAATCTGAAAATCCGGCTAATGGTGCAGTTTTAGTGATTGCACAAACAGCAAGTTTTAAATGTGTCAAATGCTGCTATTTCAGCATCCTGATGCCAAGCAGGAGACCCTGCCTGTGGGCTCCAGCTGACCCCAGCCCAAGCCTAGACAAGGCTGTGCTGGTGCTGGGTGGGTCTCCAGGGAAGCCTTCTGGGTGGCATGGGAGCTGGGGCAGGAGAAGTCGAGGGAATAGCGTACTTCTTCCAGATGGAAGACACATTTTAAAACTGGGTGGATAGTCACTGCGGACGAGGGGCTGCCAGAGTGGAGACAAGGCCCAGAGTGGTAAGGACTGTGAAAACTTCATTAGAAAGGAATTAATATTTTGGAGACTTGCCCAATAGATAGTGTCGTGTTCATTAACCTCACCCTCTGCTTGTCTTGCTGTTCCATTTGGCACACACAGAACTGCCCTTAGATATTCTTTTAGGGCAGATCTTAGCCATTTCAGAGAGCCGTCCCCCACTTCCAGACCCATGTGTGGTAGTATCATGCTTTGTTGAGAACTGTGGTACAATTTATTATTATTATTATTAAATTGGAAACCATTCCATTTTCTACCATCTATCATTTCAATAAGAAAAATTCAGCTTCAACAGCATGGTTAATATAATTAAGGTCATCAATAGAAGTTTGCTAACATAACCCCATCATTGCTTGTGCATGCCACGCCTCCCTCCACTTCAGGATTCTCAGCACCGGTCATTATCTTATAGACTAAGAAGAAAGCCTTAAGGAACATAAGAAGGCAATGCCGTTCTGACACCACACCATGTAAGACCTGCTTTCTCGCTGTCCCTCCACAGCACTCCTGGGATGCAGGGACCCTGCGCTCCCAAGCTGATCCACTCATTGAGGACACTCAGATCCCTTATCGGCTGCAGATATAGATCCACGAGAGAGACAGATCCATGTGGTGCCGGCAACACATGAATTGGCTTTTTACAGCTCCAAGTATTTGAAATCCTTTCTATCACAAATATAACCAATTCAAAGCTGCCTTTCATGTTCAGTTTAGTTTAGAAGACATACTTGCATGAAGGGACACAACAGGGTCATTTGTAGAAGAAGGTTATTACTGATGACTTTGACATGGCTAAGTTTCTCTGTTTCACTTTCCAGTTAGGCTTTTACAGTCTCTAATATGTTATTTTGTAGCAGCTGGTCTGATGCTTTTGGGATATCACCAGCCTCAGGGAGGGACAGCCTGCTCATTGATTGGCAGGAGGAGAGTCCATTAAAGAAGTCTTTAGAACCCAAGGAACAGGGAGAAGATACCGGGTAAAGCATCACTAACATCCCAAGGAAGAGAGAAGGCTTAACATGATTCAATACCCTTACCCAGAATACCCCAACTGAGCAGGCTTCACCTTTCTGGAAAGCTCTATCCTGCACCAGACCCCTGTCCTCCCACCTCTGTTCTGAGGCCTGTTCCCTCTGTTTTCAGAGAGCAGGTCTCATTATCAAGAGGAATTAAATGAACTGTTTAGAAAAAAAAAAGCCTCATCCCCATTAAAGCAACATTAAAGGTGCACCATCCCCATGGGCTTACAGAGCGAGAGGTAAATTCAGGCTGAAACCTTGCCTCCGCTTAATCAAACTCAGCTCTCCAGTTGTGTGATCCATCTACTAAGTACATTCCAAAATTCCAGCTAAATGAACGTCCAAGACCACACTGTGAGTCGGATGAGATTAACCCCATTTTATAGATGATTAAATCAAGTCCACAGAGACCGTCCAGGCCTGGTCCAAACCACCGTGGGACAGGAATCTAGGAAATGTGTTTCTTCCCACACTAATGTTTATACCTCAGTTGGGGACATGTGGCATTTCAGGGCTACTGACATAGCCGCATCTACAGGGACTGGCTCTGGGTTTCACGATGCCAATAGGATGTTCAACTTGATTTCAGATTGGTGATCTAGCTGGGGTAGGCAGGCTCAGTGTGGAGAAGGGCTAGACACTCCCCAAACAGTGTCAGGTGGAGGAGGGTGGCATTTCCCTGCTCAGGTAGCGGTCCTTCTTTCTTTAGCAGGGTACCTCTGCCATCAAAGTCTGGAGAGCTCTCCTAGGCACTACAGCAGAGCTGCCAGGGACCGTGAGCAGAGCAGAGAGCTCTATCCTTCCACCCGGACACCCTGGGACCGTGCTAAGGGCTGCACAAGTTACATGCAGAAGGGTTGATCGTGGAGGTTTTGGCTAGGGGAATCCTGATTTCTGGCAAGTAGCAGGAACAACTGGGATCAGACTGGGGCTCATAGCTGGCTGTGTTCTGCTGTACCAGCGAGGCTGACTGACAGTGGTTGTCATGGCACAGATGTGGTCAGGGTGAGGAGAGACGACAGTGACTCTGCATGCAGATGCAGATGTGTGCAGCTGTTTCAGTTTGCAAATATGGAAACGGAAGATAGCTGAAGTCAATCCGGATCTTCCCCATAGGGCAGATCCCTAATTTACACATGTGCAGCCATGGTGCCCTGGGCTTCATTTGAATCATGAGATTTAATCCTAGGATGTGCTCATGAGCTGGAACTCCTTTCCCCGAATTTACAGACAGGGAAACTAAGGCCCAGGCATCATAACTTGCTCAAGAAACAAAAGCTGGTAACAGACATTGAAATTCTGTCAGGCTCTCTATTCTGTAACCCTTACAGGGTGCAGATGTTTACAGATGTGGACAAGGGTGATAGTGACCATGGTGAGGTGTAGTAATAGGGGCGGCGGGGCTGCGTCCGTGATCTCTCAGCAGCTATAGGCTGGAGGAGCGGAAGGACCTCCCACAACAGTGAGGGATATGTCTGAGCACCACCCCCATCCCCTAACCCTGGGCAGCTATGGTGGGAAGCTGTCTGCCTGCGTGCATAGACCCCCTGTACTTCCAGGGACTAGAAGCAGCTCTGGTACCACTTCTGGGTCATGGCTGTGTTTTAGCAGCCATGGGTCCCGGCAGCTGATCCCTTATCCTATTGCTTCTTCTTGGCTATGGTGAACAGACCTCAGAGGTTCCCTTTAGGACCCCACTGGAGGATGGGTACCAGGAAGGAGTCCAGAATCTCCCAGACATAGATCAAGGCTTCTGTGCAACTTTCCCAGGAAAGAAGAAGGGTTTGATTGGTGGTTTATCTTTCAGTGAAAACACTAGATAACACAGAGTTTATAACACTGACTTAAGTAGTCCTACGGAGGCTGCCTACAACATCCAGAGCCTTGTGCATGTGGTTATACAACTTACTGTACTCTGGCCCAAACCTCTAAAAGAGGAAAGAGACCTTCTTCTGGACTGTCATAGAATTGTTCCTAGTTGCAATTTCATAGCCCCCAGTCATCTGTCAGCTCTAGAAGGGCTCATTCTAATTTGGCTCTCAGTGGGGTCAAAACATAAACCTGAAGCAAATGCATGTTTTCTGCACCTGCCCACAACAAAGCACAGTTCCAGTCCAAGATGTGGTGCCTATGTATCTGGGGCCTTGAATTTGTGGAGCAAAGAGTGGAGTTGTACCTGGAGTTCAGAAACAGGGAAACACCCATGTTGTTACTGTGTGTCACAGCCACACATCGGTTATCACAGGGGCTTAAAACATCTGGATGGCTGATAGATTGGCTGATCCATTTGAATAACGACCAGATGTTTGGTGTCATGGAGACACCGCTGAGATGTTGAGCTAATGATAGCACAAAACAAGTTATCAATGCACAAAGCAGGTCTCTGCTCCTGGCTCGTTAAACAAAACACAAATGTCTTCACCTAGTACACACTGACTTAAAAAATAAAAGAATGTATTTCCAGCTTTAAAATACACAAGAATTGGAGGCTGGGACCAATGATAGCAAATTCTAGGTCAGCATGATTTAAATTGCAAGACACTATTTACAAAAACCACAAACAAAAAAAAATCCAACCCCCAAACTACATAAGATCCAATTACAGATTATAAAATATCATAAAAATAAGATCACAAAATATATATACCTAGCTCCGTATATTATCATTTCCAATTATTACAAATCACAAATATATGAAATATTAGATTTATTTACAACTCAAACTACCTAATACAAACTACTATATGCTGATGAAACATTATATTTTAAAAATCTCAGATGTTGATAGAAACCAGAATGCATTTATAGTATTATAATTCACTTCAAATTTACTAAAGCAGGCAGAACCTAGCCATGTGCTTGCACAATTTCTTGCATGAAGAACTATCTTCATTTGCTTCAGAAAGCTATTGCTTTGTTTAAACTCCTTTCTTTAAAGCAGGTTTGTGCCTATCTGACGTCCCCACATGTCACTATATTAGCATACCCTTCACCGCTGTCCTGTCCTGTCTGGGCTCCACAGTTTTACTGGAACCTCACTAATTTAAGGCCATTCACTTGAGCGATTTTCTTTGATTTTTTTTGGAACATGAACTATCGGTGTTTTGAGCGCAGCAAGCAGCATTCCGTGGATGTAAAATTTGAGGTCTAATGTCAAAGGAGCCGTTAGCTGAAACAATACAGCCAAGAGCTGATTCTTTGGTCCGTTCCCCACTTTCTTTGAAAACAACCTTTTTAAGTTCTTTACTTTCAAGCTTGCATTCAGGCTGTGAAGCAAACGAAAGCATCTTCCACAATAATAAACATAATTGGAAAGTAAGAGCCTCAGAGGGCAGAAACTGCCACTGAGCTGAACGGCAGTCAATGTGGCTTTTTTTTTTTTTTGGAGTGAACAATATTTATTTGTAGAATAAATTATTGATATGGGCATAGATTTAATTGAGTATTATTTGGATTAAAAGATGCTACTTGTCAACCAATTGATCTTGATGTGTTAACAAGGCAGTCTCTGTTTTAGCTGAGGGCTGGGCAAAAAAGGCTTTCACTGCTTGCTGGGGTTACTTTTTTCCAAGGGTGGGGTGGAGTCTTGATGCCTTACCTCACAGCAAAGAGCATAGGTGACTTCCAGAGCTCAAGTACATGACTGTCTTCCTGAGGGTCTGTTCTTATGTTGAGATCTTTTTAGGTGCATGTCTTCCCTATGAGAGAAGTAGCCTCTGATACTGCAGCAAAGATGGCTTTCAAGCCTGATGTTTTCAACCTGGAGCTTCAAAAAAAAATACATGTTCTAGGAAGAACCTTGGCTCCCATCAGCCTCTTTTCTATTGTTTTCTGATTCCTTTCAGTGTTGGATAAGAAAACGAGTAATTATAGTTAAATCTAGTAACGGGAAAGTGAGGTCTTACAGAAAAGACATCAAAAGTGGATAATTTCAGAGGTTCTCTGTAGCAGAGGTTAAACAGCAGGGGCTTCTTCAGTATGTATCTGCTAGAAATGATGTCTCGGGAACCAGTGAAAGATCGTTATGTAAAGATAATGAGCGCGAAGCAGTCAAGGAAAAGAAGTCAAGAAGGGCGATTCTAACCCGTTGTTCTGGCTGTGCGCTTTCTTCTTCTCTTCCAATTTTGGCATTTTACTTGTATTCTCTCTCAACAGTTTCATTTTTCTTTTTGTTTACCAACAAGGTAAACAGTGTAAGTATAGATTCAAATTTCCATATTAAGACTTGGCTAGACAGTCGCTGTGAATTTGCAAAACACACCAGAGCCGTGACTTAACTGGGGAGACGGAAATGGATCGTATTTTACTTGTCTTGGTTAGTTCTAAAAATAAGTTGCTAGGTTGTGGACTAGTACTTGCTTCCTTGTGTATTCTTGAGGGGTTGACATTTAAAACCTAGCTGTACTTTTGAGGAAGGATTTCCTTGTGTGCAAACAGTTCTGTGTCAACCAGAGTCTAGGTCATCAGGCTGGCCATTTGACCTGCTAAGTACAGAGAAGGACAATCTCAAGCACTTGGGGAATGGGTTCTTGAATCTCTCACTGGCTGTGCTTGTGACCAAGGAGGACCTTGTCCACTTTTTGAACTTGGACCTCCCTTTTTTCCTCAATAGAGAGGAAAAACCATGGTGCTTAGGCCCATGCAAGATGTGCAGCCTGCATCTGAGAGCCACTCTGTCTCCAGTGTCACACTGACTGTTAGCAGTGCTCAATCAGGCCATCGACAGCCTCAGTGATGCTACTCCAGAAGGCACCTGAGGTACCAGCTAGTTTGGCCCGGTTCTTTGTCTGCAAGCATCTGCATCGGTGATGTGATTGACAGAGGATTTTTGGAGGCTAGGTCTGGATTCCTGCATCTCCCAGATAGAGGCGCACCTCCGCTAAGCCATCAAGAGCTGCAGCAGCTTCAGGACCATGTCCTCATTTTATGTGCAGGAGAAACAAATGTAAAGAGCCCCTCCCAGTCCTGTAGACCAGAGCACAGACATCTCTTGGTGCATTGGTTTGTTCTGGTCTCTGAAAAGGATTTACCTGTAAAAATCCTTTCCCCAGTTAAAAAACCAAGACTGGCCTCATTAACTGCTATTCCACCACCTCATTTTACTGTGAGAAAACCTTGGCCCCACACACGTGTTTCCTTCCTTTACTAATACTAAAGCAAAGGCAAACCTACCCTGGCTGTAGGCGATCTTTATGGGGGAAACATCAGGATTCAGGTGTGCTGATCTGGTGCCATACCTGGGAAGTCCCTGGTTTGGTTGGGTCAACTGACTTTGACCTGGAAGGTGTGTTAATATTCACTCTTCCCAGGAGAGACTCTGGTGGCCTGGGTCTGACAGGCCATAGGGAACAAAGCTGTGAGATGCTTTTGTGGTCCCCAGGCAAGAAGGGCTCTGCCATAACCTGCTGGAAGTATGTAAACTGTGCAGAGTCAGGGCTCCATGACACCTGCTCAAGTCATCGTCCTCACTCCCTTGTCTAGCTTCAGGGTTGTCTGTCTCTTGTTTGGAGATGGCTTCCACTTTTGCAAATCAACCTTCCCTTTGAAACAGGTGGCTTTCAAAGACAACAGACATCGATTTGGTCCTGGTGAGCATGTATCTTCAAGATGCTAGTGAACTTAAAATCTGTCCATGCATGGAGTTTCCATGCAGTACCCGTGAAGTGGTCAAGCACACCAGGGCGCTCCGCTTTCCTTTAGAAAATCCATATGTTGGGTGGTGTGGTCAGGCCATTTTTCACGAGCCTTGTTTCTCTGTCAGTGCATCTAGGCATGCGTGTAAATCTGTCCTCAGATCCATCTCCCCACCCTTTAATACCACTTTGCCCGGCCACTGGGCTTAAGAGCTGAAAGCGCCGGCTATTGGGAGGAACGCATTCTCGCTATGATTAGTACGGAGTTGGGGTGAGATTTCCCCCAGCACGAGCTGACAAGCTGCCCTGCACATTGTCATTTATCATTGTACACTAGATCTGTCAACTAGAGAAACAATTTCAATAAAAAAAAATTCTGCATGAAATTACTTTCCCGGAGAAGAAAGCAGTTGTGCCGACATGTGTACCCGTGTGTGTCTCTCTGTCGTTTTTTGTTTTTCCCTTCGACTTTTTTCTTTTTCCTTTTTTTTTTTAATTTTGGCTGTGAAAGGTACTTAATGTACCAAAAACAATTTGTACAGACATTATTTTACCAATTGCTAGTGTGTACGCCTTGCTGAGGCCTCCCTTATCTAACTGTTGCTAATACATTTTCATGCTGTGCTCTTACGGCTTCATTTTACAGTTGAGGAGATCACCCATTCCATGCTGTGCTGGAAATGGGACCCTCGTCACTCGGGTCCGCAGAGTACACTTAGCACGAGAACAGGCATCAGCACTCGACGAGTTACACCATCATCGTCTCGCTGTCAGGCTTCACGTTGCCAACGTGGCCCTGTCTGCCTGTTGGCTCCTGAAGACTGTGGAGTTCAGCCTGGGATGCAGCAGGGTCTGAGTAGCCAAAGCACTTCTGGGTGCTGGAGTTGTTCCTACGTTCATTTGGCTTGTCACAGGAGCCCAGAAACTAGCAGGGAACCTGAGGCCCACAGTTGGGACGAATGGTAAGGCCAATAATTGCTGTGGAATTATGCCCCAGGACAGCTGAGAGCCCTGCTCAGCCTCGAAGGCCCTCGTTTTCCACCCTGTCAGCTTTCCACCCAGCTATGGATTTTTAGTCATTGCTGCTGCTGATTCTGCTGACACCCCATCAGAAAATGAATTTTTCACTCCCCACTTGGTTGACTCCATTCATAGGGTGCAATTTTGTCAGAAAAAAAAAAGAAAAGAAAAAAGCCACTCTCCTGCCTCTCCTTCATCGTTTGCCTGTAGTTCTCAGAGTCAGAACCCAGCCCCTTTGGGATGCCATCTCCTTCTCCTGGCTCTGCACTGTCTTTCCCATGGTGCCCTGGGAGGTGGGGTTTTCAATCTGTAAAATCTGGCCACAGATGGGAAAATTGTACCATAGCTGAATTTTAAGAGCACACTTGATTGGACTTCATGAGAAATTAGGTACTGATAAACCAAACAACTGAGCCTTGACTAAAAGGCAGAGTTGGGTTTAGAAATGGATTCCTTTGTACACAGGTTAGTGGTTGCTTTGTGTAGTATGTTTGCCTTGCACATGATGTCTCAGTCCTGGGACAAGAGTTCTCTGGAGCCAAGGAAGGCAAGGGTCCAGAGCTTGCACAATACACTCCAGGAAGGAGGGGAAAACAGGTTGTCCTTGGACAGGGGTTTTCTTCTTCTATTTTTTCTTTTCTGGTTATACCTACTTCTTTAGTACAGAGGTAATAATAATGTTCTCAATGAAAACACACACTCCAGTGGTAGAGATATAAGAGGAGACTTGTCATCAAAGAAACTGTCCATTCAGTTATATGTTTTTTTGCATATGAGTTGTATGTCAACCCACGTGTGGAAACTAAGAATGTGGTCCCAGAGAGTTGACATCTATACTGGAGGTGAGAAAACACATCACAGGAAAGACAGATACTGACATTTGCTGAATATCATTTTGTGTTACCCCTCTCGCCCACATATCTCATCACATTGTCCAGCATCATGTGGGGGTAAGGACGATGACTGTCGGTGTCTGTGGGCGAGTGCAGTAATTGTCATCACATGAAGACAAGGCTGGTAATTGTTTTTCCAACATTCATGTCCTCTAAGAACCTTACTAAGAAATAATATCTTTAAGGCTGTGGTAGGCTAAATGAAGATAGAGTCATACTGGGTAATGGCGAGACCTAGAATAACAGATTAGTATACTTACAAGAAGAGGAGGGAGCTCGAGAAGTGGCTAAGTGGATGAAGTACTTAGTGTGCAGGAGTAAGGACCTGGGTTCTAATCCCGAGAGCACATGTAAAACATCTGTGGTGGCGCACATTTATAATGCCAGTTCTTCTGTGGAAACAATAGAAACCTTGGAAGACTGAAGAGACCCTGTTTCAAATCAAGTACAAAGTGAAGGACAAACCTGAGGTCTTTGTCTGACTTTTACATATATACTTTGCCACATACATGGCTATTCACATGCATGCATGCACACATGTGCACATTCACACACATACACAGAGATTAAAATGAGATAAAGAAGATAAAAAGAAAAGCACAGGAAATCAGAGACACGGAGGGAAAAGGCGGTTGTGTGAAGATGGAGGCAGAGATTGGACTGATGCATCTACAAGGCAGGGTCTACTGAAACCCACAAAAGACGGGCCCGAGCCCTAAGAGGCAGCATGAACATGCCAACATTCAGACTCAGTATTCTTATCTGTAGAGTTAGGGACAATCACCACCACCTTAAACCAACCCCCAAGCTGTTTCCTTGTCATGGCAGCAGAGAACGCTAATCAAAGGAGCACAGCACAGCCCGTCCCTGCATGAGAACTGCTGTGCTTGGCCTGGGTTGTACAACGACCTAGTGTCACTTGGAATTGCGTGCCACCTCTAGTCTCACACTCTGAAATCAGTCCTGAGCTTACGCCACTAACTGAAGGGAGTCTGGCTGGTAGACGCGGGTCTGGTCACTGTGTATACCCATCCCTGGTTTGTGTGGACTCTTTTCTGCCTCTTGGTCTTCTGTGATGGGAATGT
>NC_022020.1:64700888-64704550 GCF_000317375.1 Microtus ochrogaster
TTTTTGGTTTTTCAAGACAGGGTTTCTCTGTAGCTTTGGTGCCTGTCCTGGAACTAGCTCTTGTAGACCAGGCTGGCCTCGAACTCCCAGAGATCCACCTGCCTCTGCCTCCCGAGTGCTGGGATTAAAGGCGTGCGCCACCACCGCCTGGCCCCTTGCAAATCTTGAACCAGAGTAGATACTTCTTCCAGAAAGATGTCTCTCTAAGGTATCTGAACACAGCAATAGAAAACCAACCACTCAAGTAAATTGGTGCCGGGGATATGGGTGACTGCTGTGACAAATCTGGTTCTGTGGCTCTCAGGGCTTTGGAGCTAGTTTGTGGGAAGAATATGAGAGTTTTGAGCCACAGGCTAGAGAGGCCTAGGCTGTTATAAACAGAGTTTATTGGGAAAGCTAATAAAGTTTTCCAAGGTAAGTCTTCAGACCAAGACTAGGACTTCATTGAGAACTTGGCTATAGGCAATTTGTTTTTCGCCCTGGCAGAAAAGATGGCTGTATTCTTCTGTCTATATCCCAAGAATGTGCATTAGATGAAATTCAAAAGTAATAGGTTAATTTTTGTGGCAGAGAATACGTCGAGACATCATAACATCAAACTTTAGAGCAAGGCTGTTACTTTCTGATTTTAGACTCTTACAGACAAACAAGAGATACATGTAGAGAAGAATTTAAAAAAATATATATTATTTGTCCAGAAGAAGTATTATGTGTAGTGCAAAGTTAGTGTGGGAAAATTGGCTCCACATTTAAAAGAAATTAGTACCATGGATGGTAAGATGCAAGGTTTGCTCTAAAGTAACAAGAGAGCTGTTTTGGAGGGCAGACACCACTAATCAAAGGCTTCAAGGTGTAAAAACCACAAATTGTTTGAAGGGCTGTTAGTTAAAGCAGGGAGCTGAAGCAGATGGCCTTCTGGGAAAGCACTGCCCAGGAGAGTGTCTTCCCAAGCTATACTTAACACAGACAAGGGTTGCTGTGCCATGGGCCGACAGGCTGGTCTCTATCTAAGGTTGGCATCAGTGACATGCTGCTTCTGTTTGCTGTATGGTCACTGCATGTTGCATCAAAGCAAGAAAAACTAGCATGCAAGCCCAGGAAATTTGCATCAGAATAATATCAGAATTGAAGATAATATTGAACGAAGCTCAGAAGATGGTTATGTGAGAAGCTGTATGGATGAAGCCTGACCTGGAGCGGAGACTTTTGGGAAGTCGGAGATGCCAGAAAAATGGGATATCTGCCAGCGAGAGGTGAAGACACTGCATGGAACTGGCCAGGGAGAGAGGACCCTTGTACTGTGGAGGGCAGTGTCCTGATGGCAGGGATGCCCAAGCTTCTTGGAGCTCACAGAATGATACCACTTACCATAGGTTCTATACACGGAGTTGGTGGATAGATTCACTGTTTTCCCTGCCGGGCTTTGTCTTGCTTTGATCCAGTCTTTAGCTACTACACTCTATTCCTTCTTTTCTTAAAAATATGTAAATGATTAGTCTGTGCCATTGTATGTTATACATATGTAACTGGCTTTTTAATTTTCCAGGGATTTACAGAGTAGTGTGTGCTGGGTCTCAGAAGAGACCTTGAATATTGGCTTTAGAAGAGTTAAGATGATGAGAGACTAGTGAAGTTGAAATAAGTACATTTCGCATTGGGAGATGCCCATGAGCCTTAGGGAGACAGTGGCAGGATGCTGCAGTTCAGATCTGAAGCGTTCCCTGTAGGCTCATGTTTGAAACACTTGGTCCCAGTCTAGTGATTTTGAAGGCTGTAGAGGTGAGGCCTGGCTTCTAGAAGTGGGTCACCAGGGACAGGCCTTTGAGGTTTGCACTCTTTGCCTGCTGGTCTGGCATGATGTGAACAGTTCTGCTACATATTTCTGCTGCTGGAAAAGAGCTGAGCACCCCCACGCCTTCCCCGCTCTGTGCACCACAGCATTTTGGGTCAAATTAATCTTTGCTTTTCATATGTTGTTTCGTCAAGCATTCGGATAAAGCGATAAAATGAAATTACTGTCCCATCTGCTTCCCACAAATGTCTGTACCCCTAACCCCTAATCACATGGGGAGAGAGCAGTAGGGGGGAAGAGAACATGGAGTGGAAGTTACACCAGTCATGCACAGACCTTCAGAGTGTTCACAAGGTGATGGGGAACCTCCTTTAGCCAATGGCCTTTGAGGCTGGACCAGGTGGGGTATGGCTCTGGGTACCAAAACATCAGTGGGATCGCCCTCTTGCCCTCTTCCCGCTCACCACACCTGGATGTTTGATTCCATTCCTGTTTCCTCCTTGTGATCTGTGAGCTTCCCTTTTAATAAAGAAAACCTTAGTATATCCTGTTCGGAGCTAGTGTGGGATTATTTGATTCTCGTTCTCATCCGATGTGTTCTGCTTCAACAATGTACAAGATCATTCCCTCTTAAAGTAGACACAGAAACCCCTCAATTCCAGGCATTACAGTGGGGAGAACACAAGACAAAGACACAGCACTGTGACCAAGAGAGGTGTGATCCCGCTCCAGCATGGACATCACACCAGTGTCTCCATCCACACGCCACTCAGCCATCAATGAGGATATAGTTCCGAATTGATATTCTATTTCTGTCCAGGGTAGGGATTTTGTATTCCTTAACAGTCTTTTGGACAGTGCCCACCTCTGCCTTCTACAAGCTCAGTCAAAGTAGCAAGAGGCAATGCAGGCTCACTTGGAAAAAGTATGCCACTGCAAATAATTCAAAACAAAAAGTTTGTTTAAGTGCATAAAATCATCATCAGAAATAATTTTAAAAAACAACAGACAAGTTTCCAATAATTTTCTGTGGGTTTGTATACACACAGGAAAGGTAGAGACCCTGATGAAAATGTAACTTGAATGAACCTCGAATAATGGACCAAATGTGATTTCATTTGAGTTTCAATGAAATGAAGATGTAGTGGAAATTCAAATTACTTCTTTACTGCCAGAGAAACCAGCTTCTCAATATACATTATGGAAGATTAATAATAAATAAAAAAGCAATATCAAACATTGACAGCCTTGTTATGTAAGATAAATGATCCTCCCACTCTCTCTCTCCACACGAACTGAGGCGGCTGCACCAGGTCTCACTAGACAGTGGCGCTTTGAGTGGAGTCTCACGTCTTCTGTGCTGGGCTGAATTAGCTTCTGTAGTTCACACTGACAGCCGCACTGAGTGTTAGCTCTCCAGATAAACCAAGTTCACATTCATCTCGGCTTCCTTCTCAGGTATTTCCAACACTGATACGTTTGGACTTACATTTTCTTGTTAAACCAGGTGTCTGGTTTTCATCTCTCTCCATCCCACTGCTGTGTGTAGATCCTGCCCTCAGGAAATCCTGAACCCTGTAGTGCCCCAAGAGTGTCAGGTATGGCCTTGCGCTGTCTCGCTCAGATCTCCCTGGAACACACCACAGGTCTGCATTGCTCTCACCTGAGCCGAATGAATTTGAGGAAGCCACCAAAGCCTGGCTGGAAGCTTTTCAATGTCTGGACTGTAGAATATCTTGGGTGTAGGAAAAGGGCTGCTTGTTCACCCCAGCCATCCAGAACCGAAATAATCACACAGAAACTGTATTAATTAAATCACTGCTTGGCCCATTAGCTCTAGCTTCTTATTGGCTAGCTCTTACATCTTAAT
>NC_022020.1:64705156-64705609 GCF_000317375.1 Microtus ochrogaster
TTCTTGCTTGTCCACTGGACTACATCTGCAATTAATTGAAACCCCAAACAGGAGCAGCAAATCAGTGAGGGGGTTTGTGTAATTTGAAGTGGGAAGATCCACTTCTAAACCACACCTTTGGGGTGTGTGATAGCTTGGGCGTAACTGGACCCCATAATCTTACAGGGAGTGGCACTATTAGGAGGTGTGGCTTTATTGGAGTAGACATGCCATGTTGGAGGAAGTGTGTCACTGTCGGGACAGGCTTTGAAGTTTCCTGTGCCTAAGATGCTACCCAGTGCCTCAGTTGACTTCCTGTTGTTACCCACAAGATGCAGGACTCCCAGCCACTCCTCCAGCACCACCTGGGCAGGGCCAATTTCAGGCAACATCTATCACCTGGCATCATATATTCTGAGCAATGGGGCTGGAGAGAGAGAGAGAGAGAGAGAGAGAGAGAGAGAGAGAGAGAGA
>NC_022020.1:64705976-64714597 GCF_000317375.1 Microtus ochrogaster
GTTATTTTACCTGGCATGGCCCCTGGAGAGCATCGTACAGAAACTGGATGTGTTAACAGAAAAAGCTAGAAGCACAACGTTAGAGTGGCTAAGTCTTACCATATTTCCCAGGAAGGTGGCAGGCTCTCTGGTTCTTCACCAAATCTGTGGCAGAGAGAGTAAATCCTGCTCCTCAGGCAGTTGAGGTGACAGTGTTCATGTTCTACTGTAGAAGTAAGGCTTGAGCAGAAGAGAAAACAGAACAAACACAGTCAGTGCTCCATGAACTTGCTATCATGTTGTGACACCCATCCGTGTGAACAATCTCTGGTGGGGGAGGTCCATCTGTCTATGTATTGCTGTTATCGGTTAATGAATAAAGAAGATGCTTTTGGCCAAGGGCTTAACAGAATACAGACAGGCTAGAAAAGATATATAGAGAGAGTAGGCAGAATCAGGGAGAAGCCATGTAGCTCCGCCAGAGACAGACGCCAGATGGAACTTTACCCCATTAGCCACAGCCACTTGGTGATACACAGATCAATAGAAATGGGTTAACCAAAGATATAAAAGCTAGCTAGAAATACGCTTAAATATTGGCCAAGTACTGTTTTAAATAATATAGTTTCTGTGTGATTATTTCAAGTCAGGGCAATTGAGAAACAAACAAGCAACTCCCTCAGCAAATCTCTTCTTCTCCTATTGAGTTGTCCCCCATTACACACGTGCTGTATGTAGTTCATGAGCCTGCATTTCTGGGGTGTCTGTCTCATTTCTGTCACATGCTGGCCCCCAGTGTGTCTTCTTCTTCTTCTTTCGTTTTTTTGAAACAGGCTTTCTCTATGTACATTTGGAGCCTGTCCTGGAACTAGCTCTTTGAGATCAGCCTGGCCTTGAACCCACAGAGATCTGCCTGCCTCTGCCTCCTAAGTGCTGGGATTAAAGACGTGTGCCACCTCTGCCCAGTGGTGAGGCAGTCCTGGCGTGAGGGAGGCTTTTCTGAATTCAGGTTAGTAGTGGCTGCCATACACTAGGCACACGCTTACTTTGATTTTTTAACAAAAAGCCTTACAGTCATTCAAGCCTGAGAGGTTTGGTTTTTAGAGAAGTCTCCAGGTTGCAGAACAGCAAGCAGAAAGCAGCATCCTGTCCACTCGTTCTGCTCCTCCCCGGATCTCCATAGGATGGGTACCCGAGCAGTTGTCCTGTGTTGGGACCAGCACAGACTCTTTATCGGCAGATGTTCACAGAGTCGTCACACGCCCTACGCCCTGTGGTGTTGATAAAGGAATAATGACGTGGATCCTGACTGTGGCAGCTCAGAGAGTACCTTCACTAAGCTAGAATTCTTCCTACACTGTTCCCCCCCCCTTCCCTTCTTCTGTAATGTGGGGGGGCGACTTGTATGTTCCAATCTTGGTGACATTGCCATTTGGAGGTTGTCGCATACGAGAAAACATGGGGGCTTCAGACTTTATCGATCTATTCTACCTTCTTCCATTCAGCGATATGCATTTTGCTCCTAGTCTTGTCATGGCTTAGCGGCTCAGTTCTCTCTCTCTCTCTCTCTCTCTCTCTCTCTCTCTCTCTCTCTCTCTCTCTCTCATGACTGAGCATGAGTACTATTTTAATGAACGACCATACCACAGAGGACTCACACATTATAGTAGCAGGAATTCCAAAACGTTTTTAGAGTGTTCTTTCCCATCTACATCCTCCCTAGACCGTATTTGAGAGCTCTAGGTGCTTTGTATTTGAAGTGCAATGTGGTTCGATTTCTTTTCAATATGAGGTATTCTTGTGCAGCTGTATCTCACTGTGGCTGGAACTCGCTTTTCCCTGATAAGGAACAAGGTTAGAAAATAGCATGGTTTTGTTCATTTGTCTGAACCACTCAGTCTTTGGTAAATGCCAAGTGCACATTTGTCTACCGTTTAACCAGGTTAACATAACTATGAGTTTTTGTTCATCTGTTACATCTGTGCTAAAATGTTTATTAATCTATGTCTGCTCTTTTAATTATTGTAACTCTGTGTCTGATGTTAAATAAATTCAACATTTTAAAACCAATTCATTACTTTTTGATAAGTTGCTCCTTTTCATAAAATTCCCTAAAACTCCAGTTCCTGAAAATAACACCCGCGTTTTGTCAGTATTACAATTTTAGGTCACATTTGAGCTAGTGTCTGGCTTTGAGTTCTTTTGTCCAGTGGTGTTTGGAGAGGGGTCAGGATGATCATTATGTATGGAGATGTCCATGTGTTCTGGTGAAATAATAGCATAATTGGACACCCTCAAGAGCTAGCCAGTAGCACCCAGCTGACACAAACATGTCTCTCTAGCTCTGTACCTGGATGGTGTTCTGCTGTCTGCCAGTTCCTGTTATGTACCCTAGCCATGGCAGGAACTTCTAACCCATCCTTTGTCAGCTCGGGATTATGCATCCTTTCCCTTCTAAACTAGGCGTAAATAATTTCAAAAAAACACAAACAACCAGGGAGGAAAATTACCATTTCTTTAGGGCTCGAAACTTCACTCCTGTCTTCAAATATTGAATAGAGCATGTTGGAATGTCATCATTATAAGTGCAAATATTGTCTTCTGCCTGCGGAAGCAGATCCTATTTTACTAGCCCAGAAAAATGTGCTCAAACAGACACTCGAGAGATAAGTGAGAACTCCATGGATGAGAAAGAGAGCATTTAGTAAGAACAATATCCGTGCCACTGCAGAGCATCTGCTAGGAGGGGGGCCTTCCCGCTTCCTCTCATCTGCTCACAGCCTCCTCCGAAATTATCCGCTTCATGATTTTATATAAAAGACAGTTTCTGATAAATCTGGTTCAACAATTAATATGCAGCGTAACTTGTGATTAGAGGGATGAATTGGAAGTAATGAAGGTTTAAAAATAGAAAACAGATGTAATATTTTAAATGACATTTTCTTGGTACTGTATTTATTGCCCTCTTTCAGTAATTAGTAAAATGTTTTCAGTTTTTTAAAACAGCTTATTACTGTGAACACAATAAACCCATATGTGTAAAAAACAAATAAAAAAGCTGCGAGAAACAGATGATATGTCCTTTGGGGTATGGATGAAACAAGACAGCGAGAAAGGATACTGCCACCAAATGCAGAGGGGCAGAAAGCAAACTCTGATGATAACTCAGAGATCACGAGAACTGGGCATGGTTGTACACCCACATCCTGCCATGGACCAGAAACAGTTAATGGGGTATAGAAAGAGATGCAGAAGATAAAACTTTCTCCGGTTTTCTTGAAATTTCTGCAATTTAAGAAAACAAATGAGTTCAGTGCCAACTTACACAATGCCATCCAGTGTATCTCATGGAACTCTTTCCTTTTTTAGTTTTAATTTTTATTCCTTTTTATATTTTAATATAATATATAGAAATGGGTGGGTTACTGCGTGGAAAATTGGCACATAATGATCAAATCTGGATAGTTAAGATTTCCATCTCCCTAAATTTTTTTGAAAAAAAAAAACTTTAATTAAATACCCAAAAGCCAATGCATAGATAGATGAAGGAGATGAGGTCCACATACAATACTATTCCTCTGTAAAAAAAAAAAATAAATAAAAAGAATGACTTCCTGTTTGTAACAACAAGCTAGACAGCAGCAGGTAGATTCTGCTATTGAATTAAGTCAGATGCAGAGACGAGTCCTGAGTGCTCTCTAGCTCCTGCGTGGATGTCAGGCAAACATCCATGAGAATGCAGCGTCGGTACTACCAGAGACCGGGGAGAGTGGGGCAGTGAAAACGGCCAGAGGAGGCCAGCTAATATGGTTGGAGGGAAGGGAAAGTTGGAGCGTCCTCTGCCCAGAGTGGACCAGAGTTCACAGTAATCCAGAGCATGAATATGACTCCCAAAAGGTAGACATTTGAAGACTCACTCATTCTTTAGAAATATAAAACCGAATATAGAGACATGGCCCAGGCCTGGGATTTCAGTGTTCCGGGGGGTGAGGCAAGAGCATAGCTCTGGCATGATTTCTAATTGGTCTTAACAATAAAAACCCAGAGCCAGATATTAGGGGCTGAAAGCTGAAGATCAGAGAAGCAGAAGAACCAGCCACTAGGTCTTACCTCTACAAAACCCTCAGACCGAATGGAGTATCCTGTCTCTACAATTCCTCAAACTAAATGTCTCTATGAAACCTCAAACTGAATCCTGAACTTTTGTCTCCTCCTGCCTTATATCTCTCTCTGCCCAGTCATTTCACTTCCTATCTCCACCTCCCTCGTGTCGGGATTAAAGGTGTGAGCCATTATTATCTGTCCTCGGTGGCTAATTAGTGGCTTAGCTCCACACTGATCTTCAGGCAAGCTTTATTTGTTAGATCACAAACAAAATATCACCTCAGGTAGCTGTGAGTTCTAGACTAGTCTGGGCTAGAGTGAAATCCTGTCTCACATCAAAACAAGCTGGAATGACTGTCTGGAAACAGAAATAACAAATTCTCCTGGGAGCCTTGGGAAGCAGATATCAGTCTGTTGGGGGTGAGGACGTGGGTCAAAGAATCCCAGACTAACACCAAAAGAAGTCATGAGGATTTTATTTTATGAGAGAGTTCTCTTTCATTATACTACTTTGCTATTTTCATTTTACCAGAATCCATTTGTAACTTTAAAAACAATCGAAACTTCTTTCTCTTTAGTCTTATTTAAATAACAATTTTTCCTTTATTTTACATCCCAACCAGTTTACCGTCCCTTCTCTCCTCCCATCCCCTCCCTTTTCCCCATCTGCTCCCCTCCCCATCACTCCTCTTCCATCTCCATTCAGAAAGGGCAGACCTCCCATGGGCTTGCACAAAGCATGGCACATCAAGTTGGGGCAGGATCGAGTTCCTCCCCTTATGCCAAGGTGGGATCAGGTAATCCAGCACGGGGAATAGGTTACTAAAAGTCAGCTGAGTGCCAGGAAGAGGTCCTGCTCTCACTGTTAGAAGCCTTACAAAGAGTCCAAGCTACAGAGTTGTGGCACACCTGTAGAGGGCCTAGGTTGCTCCCACACAGGCTCCCTGACTGTTGGTCTAGTGTCCATGAGCTCTTGGGAGCTCAGGTCAGCTGACTCCTCAGCTGTCTCTTCCCCCATCCTGATAACCCAGCTCTTACAATCCCTCTTCCCTTTCTTCTGAAAGACTCAGAGGATTGTTTGTCTGTGGATCTCTGCCTCTCCTTCCACCAGTTGCTAGAGAGAGTATCTCTGAAGGCAATCAGGGAAGCCACCAATCTGCATACAGTAGATGTCCAGGTTAGACATCCTCTCTACTATTGCTGGGAGTCTTAGTTGGGGTCATTCTTTTGGGTACCTGGGGTTGTCCCTGGCACCAGGTTTCTCCCTAACCCTGAAATGCATCCCCATCATCCTCATCTCTTTTGTTACTCTCCCCCTCCATCCTGCCTCGAACCTTCCTTCTGCCTCCCGCACCTAGCCCACCAATCTGCTCTCTCTAGTTCTCTTCCCTCTTCCTCCTCACAAATCCCAACTTCTGGTTACCCAGGAGATCTTTTCTACTTCCCCTTCCCAGGGAAATACATGCATCCCTCTTTGGGCCCTCCATGCTATCTAGACTCTCTGGGGCTGTGGAGCATAGGTTCATTATTCTATACTTTGCTCCTAACGACCACTTATGAGTGATGTCATACCATGTTTGTCTTTCTGGGTCTGGGTTGCCTCACTCAGAATGATTTTTTTCTAGTTCTATTTTCCGTTTGCCTGCAAGTACATTGTTTTTTTTCCTTTTTAAATTTCTTTCTTTTTCTTTCTTTCTTTTTTTGGTTTTTTGAGACAGGGTTTCTCTGTGGCTTTGGAGCCTGTCCTGGAACTAGCTCTGTAGACCAGGCTGGTCTTGAACTCACAGAGATCCACCTGCCTCTGCCTCCCGAGTGCTGGGATTAAAGGCGTGGGCCACCACCGCCCGTCTCTTTTTCTAGCTCTGTAGACCAGGCTGGTCTTGAACTCACAGAGATCCACCTGCCTCTGCCTCCCGAGTGCTGGGATTAAAGGCGTGGGCCACCACCGCCCGTCTCTTTTTCTTTTTTAACATCTGTACGACAATGGTTTTACCCTGTAAATATTTGTTTCTTGTACTTGTTTAATAAAACATTGATTGGCCAGTAGCCAGGCAGGAAGTATAGGTGGGGCAACCAGACTAAGAGAATTCTGGGGGGAAAAGGCAGAGAGAGCCAGTCATCACCCAGACAGAGAGGAAGCAAGATGAAAATGCCTCGCTGATAAAAGGTACTAAGCCATGTGGCTGACACAGACAAGAATTATGGGATAATATAAGTTATAAGAGTTAATAAGACACCTGAGCTAACAGACCAACCAGTTTATGATTAATGTAGACCTCAGTGTGTTTCTTTGGGACTGAATGACTGCGGAACCAGCTATATAGAAAACTCAGTCAACACCCATTCTTCAGTTGAGGGGCATCTAGGCTGTTTCCATGTTCTGGCTGTTACATAATGCTGCTATGAACACAGTTGAGCAAATGTTCTTGTGTTATGGGTCTGCATCCTTTTTTTTTATATGCCCAAGAGTGGTATAACTGGGTCTTGAGGTATATTGATTCCCAATTTTTTTAATAAACCACCACACTGACTTTCAAAGTGGCTGTACAAGTTTGTACTCCCACCAGCAATGGAGGAGAGTTCCCTTTACCCCACATCCTCTCCAATATAGGCCATCCTTGGTGTTCTTGGTCTTTGACATTCTGACAGATGTAGGGTGGCATCTCAGAGTCACTTTGATTTGTATTTCCCTGATGACTAAGGATAATGAGCAATTCTTTAAGAGTCTTTTGGCCATTTGAGAGTCTCCTGTTGAGAATTCTCTGTTTAGATCCCCATTTTTTAATTAAAGTATTTGGTATTTTGATGTTTAACTTCTTAAATATTTTATATATTTTGGAACTCAGATGTGGGGTTGGTGAGGATCTTTTCCTACTCTATAGGCTCCTGTTTTGTCTTATTGACAGTGTCCTTTGCCTTACAGAAGTTTCTCAATTTCAGGAGGCCCCATTTATTAACTGTTGATTTCAGTGTCAGTGCAGAAGAATGCAAATAGATCCATATCTGTCCCTTGCACAAAACTCAAGTCCAAGTGGATCAAAGACATCAACATAAACCCAGTCACACTGAACCTGATAGAGAAAGTGGGAAGTAGCCTTGAGTGCATTGACCTGGGAGACTACTTCCTGAAACTTCTTTTTTTAAGTGACACATTTTATTGATGCTTCAGAAGCAGAGTGTGTCCGGTGATGCTCTTTTCCAAGCTGAGGCTGTAGTCCTGGCTGTCATTGGTCAGGTACACCTCAGGAAGGCAGAGGGGCCGATGGGGGAGGCTGGCAGAGGTAGGGAAGGTGACTACAGCACAAAGAGAAGCTACCACATTCCTGATATAAACTGAGAAAACATCTTTTTATTGATTTTACTGAGCTATACATTTTTCTCTGCTCCCCTCCATTACTCTCCCCTCCCCTTCAACCCTTTCCCATGGTTCCCATGTTCCTAGTTTACTCAGGAGGTCTTGTCTTTTTCTATTTCCCACGTAGATTAGAACCATATAAGTCTCTCTTAGGGTCCTCATTGTTGTCTAGGTTCTCTGGGATTGTGATTTGTAAACTGGTTTTCTTTGCTTTATATTTAAGAATCACTTATGAGTGAGTATATATGATAATTATCTTTCTGGGTCTGGGTTACCTCACTCAATATGATGTTTTCTAGATCTATCCATTTTCTTGCAAATTTCAAGATGTCATTATTATTATTTATTATTATTATTATTATTATTTGCTTGTTGTGTAATACTTCATTTTGTAAATGTACCACATTTTCCTTATCCATTCTTTGGTCGAGAGGTATTTAGGTTGTCTCCAGGTTCTGGCTATGACAAACAATGGTGCTATGAACATAGTTGAGCACATGTCCTTGTGGCACAATTGAGCATCCTTTGGGTATATACCCAAAAGTGGTATTACTGGGTCTTGAGGAAGGTCGTTTCCTAATTTTCTGAGAAATTGCCATATTGATATCAACTTGCACCACCACCAACAATGCAACAGTGTTCCCCTTTTCCCACAACCTCTCCAGCATAAGTTGTCATCAGTGTAAAACATTTATTTTAAATGCAGACTAGGTGATTGAAACAGGTTAGTAGGTCAAATGTTTCTTGCATTGCTGCCATTAGCTATAGAATTCCTAGCCACAGCTAAGTGGGCACCCAGTGCTGCTGCCATCATGCAGCCTCCCCAAGGTGCTTGCTGTGTTAATTAAACATGTTTGAATCTCCTGCAATTACGGCATGCAACCCACTGGGAGTAGAGTTATAATGAAGTAAGAGGAACAGGGAACAGAGGAGGAGGAAATAGGGGAGGAAGCGGAACAAGGAAGAAGGAACCAATGCGTATTGTATCTGTTTTCATCTATCTAAGCACTTCAAACTATGTCAAATAGAAAAAATTAAGTTTATGATATCATTAAGCGAATTTTGTTACCTATAAGACATGAGAGCAGATGGTCAGGCTGGCCTACAGTAAGACCTTGTGTCAAAACCCTGAAATATGTGGGAAAATTCAGTTGTCAAAGACTCCAAATTGCTATTATAATAT
>NC_022020.1:64715611-64718026 GCF_000317375.1 Microtus ochrogaster
AGACCCTCCTCCCTGCAGACCCTTCCCCCTGCAGACCCTCCTCCCTGCAGACCCTCCTCCCTGCAGACCCTTCCCCCTGCAGACCCTTCTCCGTGCAGACCCTCCTCCCTGCAGACCCTTCTCCCTGCAGACCATCCTCCCTGCAGACCCTTCCCCCTGCAGACCCTTCCCCCTGCAGACCCTCTTTCCTGAAGACCCTGTTGACTCAGAGGACCCTCTTTTGCATCAAATGTACAGTTCTTTGACTATTGGTCATCTCATGACAGATATTGCACAAGAAAGTTCTGTGGGTTTTAGGAAAAATATTATGAAATTGCATCTATATAGCTGCAGATTTTTTTTAAAAAAATGACCCATATTTATCATATATTTGTGCGGTGGGTTAAAACTCCCAGTGAGTATACTAACTTTTAATGTCCAATATTTAAAATGAGTGAGGTATAAAGTGATTTATTCTGGAAGAGCATCCTGGGAATATCTGCTGGAAGACTGAGAAACTTCTAAATGGAATGTACAAATTATTTTGCAATAACAGTAAGGAAAACTAGCTTCAGAATGGACCAAGATTTTCAATATGATTTAAATATATTCACATGACTAAATTAATGAAGTAATGGTTTCAAAAGGATATCCCAATTTTCTTTCTTTGGCTAGAATAGAATTTGAAAAATAGGATTTGAAAATTTCTCTTTATAAAAATATTTATTTAGACTTCCTTCTCCAATGTGGAAGATCTTTTGTGATTGTGTAGCCGTCAAGTATTATAACCGTGGTAAAATCGATGTCTTCAGCATAGTCAAATGCTTTTTCTTCAGAATCTTCACTTCTGTTAGGAGATAGTGTATATCCGCCTCTCTCTTGACAATTTATTTTCTCTGCATCACATGTATCTGGAGATGTTCGTCACTGATATCCTACTGAAATGAAGTGACTGGTCCTTTATCCTTGCTGCCTCACAGAGGAGAGGGAAAGCCTCCTCGGGGGAAGAGGATTCTGTGTTCGCTTGTGTAGCTCTTTTCTCCAAAGAGACAATTCACAAAGTAATGATGGGAAATGTCAAGGAAACCTTATTGATAAAGGAAACAAAACTAATAGAGAGAGGTAAGTGAAAGGGTGTTTGGTATCACTGTGCCAAAGAAATGGAAATGGACAAAAAAATAGATTAAATGCATGTAAACTAGAGATGTTTAAAAAATGCAAATGGTGTAAATTAAAGGGTGAATTATTCACCTAGAAAATTAAAAAAATTAATATAAAAATAAGAATATTTAATCTCCTGGTGAAATAACAGGAAACAGAAAGTATGTTTGGAAAGAGGCTGAAATCTGTAAGCCAATGTTCATTTTTTTGTTTCTGTTTTTGTTGTTCAAGACAGGGTTTCTCTTGTAGCTGTGGGATTAGTTCTTGTAGTCCAGACTGGCCTCAAACTCACAGAGATCCACCTGCCTCTGACTCCTGAGTGCTGGGATTAAAGGCGTGTGCCACCACCGCACTGCCCAATGCAAGTTCTTAAGGAAAGGCTAGAAAACAGAAGGCACAAATTACACGTGGAGCAGCAGAATGACCTCACATACTCCGTTGGGGGCCCAGGAGGTGTGGGCATACAATTAGAATCATCTGTGGCTAAGACTTTTAGAATGTTGCAAAACAATGTTGACAATTCACCAATGCCAGTGAATTATAAGCAAATCTAATAAAATAAAGACATGTATATAACATCATAAACAAATGACTGAAAATCAGAGTTGGAAAGAAAAATTTCAAAGTAGACAACAAAGAAATCCCCTTGTTTGTAAGGGTCAATACACGGACGCCCAGCTTTTTGGAAACAAAATCAAAGTTAGCACACAATAGACATGTTATGTTTTGGGAACAAAGGACCCCATAGGGCTCTTTCTATGTCTTTTTTTTCCTTTTTTTTGGTTTTTTCGAGACAAGGTTTCTCTGTAGCTTTGGAGCCTGTCCTGGAACTAGCTCTTGTGGACCAGGCTGGTCTCGAAATCACAGAGATCCGCCTGCCTCTGCCTCCCAAGTGCTGGGATTAAAGGCATGCGCCACCACCGCCTGGCTCTTTCTATGTCTTGTATGTCCCGATTTTCTAAGGGGTGTTAAAAGTATCGTGGAGACTTTAGGATCCGTTATATTCCTTTGGAGAGTATTGTCTTGTTTAAGTAACCAAACAAGTTACTGACAAAACACCGTGAAACTATGTGATTGGTTCCACAGTTTGTGAGGGCTAACCTGAAGAAAGCCCAAGTTTTCAAGTCCGCTACTTTGTTCTTACTCAGTCTCCCAGCTCAGTCTTTTGTGATTTTGCCAGAGCATCCTTTTCCTCTAGGAAGATGAGATGGTTTAAGGTAGAAGAGCGTAGATTTCTGGCACATAAGAACCTTACTGATCGCCGGGCGTTGGTGG
>NC_022020.1:64718266-64732326 GCF_000317375.1 Microtus ochrogaster
GATAACACAGAGTTCCATGGACCCCCAGTTCCTCCATACTATAGATAACACAGAGCTGCATAGATCCCAATCACAGGTGGAAGTGTGTGTGTGTGTATGTGATGATTATGAGAGCTGTGAATTTTCCCAGAGAGCCACAGTGAGGAACTGGGCTGTGGCATATGAGGCAGATTCATAGCAGAGAAATGCTTGAAGGAACGCCTACAGTTACACCTGTGTCTCATTACCCAGATTGATATTTGCCATACTAGAAGGAGGCTGAAACAAATTTCAGAGGTTCTACCATTAGAATGCAGAAAAGTCCCAGAACCACCAGAGTGGGATAAAATATTCAAAATTCTCACACGTAGTATAAAGCAGAAGAACAAAGAGGCAGAACTGTCTGAACCCTGGTCTCCCATTACCCATCACAAACAGTTGCATTTAGTGAATAGGCCGCCTGCGTGCAGTTACCGGGCGGAGGAACTGCAGTTGTATGGAGATTAATAACACACACGATTGGCAGTTTTAGGCCAGGATGCATTTCCCCTCCAGTACCGCCCTGGATAGTCTGTGTCTACCAATGACACGAACCAGTTTTTCTTCTTTAAATCTGAAGTTTAATTGTTGGCTGTCTCAATCCTGACCAAGGTTTGGCATTCACCTTCTCAAGGGAGCCTCCTCACACAGAATCTATGAAGAATCAGCTCAAGTCCACTTCTAAGCCCAAGGGGATTTCCCAAAATGTAAGGAATTTTACATCACAGATAGGAATATTCAGAATTCTTCTGCTTTCATCCAAGGTCATTACTATATCTCTGCTTAAACACACCATCTGCCATCTTTCCCAAATGCCGGGCTTCTCCCTCATCTGGATAAACAAGACACATGTAACCAGATATCACCTGGATTGTGGAATGAGGAACCAGAGCTCACTGAATAAAAATACATTTTATTCAGAAGAAAATCAAATACACCCCAGTGGAGAAAATTACTCCATTTGACATGGTGTGCATGAGTCATGGTGGAGTTAAAATTTCTACTACAGCAGTGTAGCCAAAGTGGTCCTGTCTTTTGGATCAGCTCTCTGTATTAGCATTCATCCTGAGCCTGTCCAAGGGAGTGGAGAGAGAGGGTATCACACATAACAAGCAGTGGTCTAGGAAAGCAATGAGGTAGGGTTGGATGGGTGAGGGTGACCTTTCCCTGCAGGAGGCTCAGGGTATTACAAAGCCCTGTTAGTACCTCTAACCTTTTCTCAGCGTTCTAAAGGAGGCACCAGAGAGTGTCGGTCGAAGCAGGTGGTGAAGAGGATGCTGGAGGTGGAGACAGACATCTCTAATTCTTAGTCCTAAGATGAGCAGTGTCTTAGTTACTGTTCTTTTGCTGTGAAGAGGCACAATGACCAAGACAACCTATAGAAGAATCTGTTGAGGGCTTACAGTTTCAGAGGGTTAGAGGCTGTGATCGTCATGGCAGGGAGCATGGTGGCAGATAGGTATGGCACTGGAGCAGTAGCTGAGAGCTTACATCTGTTCCACAAGCAGAGAGAAAGCTAAGCAGTGTGGGCTTAAACCCCAAAGCCCACCTCCAGGAAACACCTCCTCCAACAAGTCCATACTTTATCATCCTTCCCAAACAGTTCCACCAACCGGGGGCCAAGCATTCAAATATGTGAACAGTCAGAGGCCGTTCTCATTCAAACCACCATAAGTAACCACAGACACCCTGACCATCAGGCATCCATGCCAGCCTGCTGGGAAAGAAGACAGAAGAGGAGGGTTGCCCGTCTCTGTATCGGCAGCCATGTACTCTGTGGGACATCTGGGTGTCCTCAGGATCCACACAGAGAACATGGTTTATACAGCTGTCTGAGAGCACACAGAAAGACGGAAGAAGGCCACTGACCAAGGTGGCTGCAAATGTCCCTTCTCCTCTGTGACAATTATTGATCGGGTCACTTGATGCATCCACTTAAGAGCCCAAGGAGAAGCAGATGTGAGAAGCCATGTCGCCAGCAGGAAAGTAAATGATAAAGCGGCATCTGCATCTGCATCTGCGTCTGCTTACCCTGTGAAAAAAGGACTGAACTAAGTAGATGGAGTGAGGTATCACTGGACCTGATGTGTTCAGAAGTTATCAGAGAGTTCAGACACCCAGAGATGAACAGGCGCCTTTTGTTGGATATCGGTCATTCGCTAGGCATGGAATTGAGATCTCACTGAACTACATCGTGACAACTTGGTCACTTAGGGGCTGTCCTCTCTACCTTATTCTTGAGGTATACTTTCCTCCTTGCTTCTTCAAACTCTTATCCTGAAGATAGACACCCAGCTCGTTCATCCAAGGTGCAAATAGATATGGTCAATCATCATTAGTCGCCCAAGAGACTCTTTATTAGTGCAGGGGAGACAAAGCTTGACTGGGTTGGATGATGGTTTCCATGGAATTGGGTCCCTCCCTGCCTGGAGCCCTCATACATATACCATACACATCACTTCTAGAAGCCCCAAGTGCAGAGACTCCACAAACTAAAGGCAATGACCCCAGCAAGGACTGAGCCAGAGAGCAGAGCATGGTGGGAATTTCTAGGCATGTGGCCACCCCAGCTCATTTCTACCATGGCATCATGGAAGGGGACAGCCTCTGTGAGGGAGATGTGAGAAAAGCCAGCAATAGACTGTGAACCAAATGCTGCTGTTTTGTGACGGCAGGGGACAGAGTTGTGCCTAGCATGGACCTCTCTGTCCTACAGACTCTCCTGCTCAGCTGAAAACGAAAAGGAGGAAGGAGTGTCCTGGCCATGGCCTGACGAGCAACAACATTGTAGAAATGCAAGCTCTAGCTGCATCACTAGGACCTTTTTTAATTTGTGGGGGAAAAAAAAATCACAGGAGTATCTGACACTAGTTCCTGGAAGCAAGACCTCATCACTAGAAGACAGAGGGATGTGGGCACACTGTGTGGAAGCAAGACTTGGTCACTAGGAGACAGAGGAATGTATGCACACTTTGGAGGTGTGGGGCACTCTGGTTTCCCCATTTCTGCCTGCGGCAAATGCCTGTTCTGGGACATCTGCTGGAGCTGGTGCATCTGATTTTCAGCGCACATTAGATGCACCTGGCCATGTGTCAATGAGCTCACCTTCCCCCTTCCCAGCCGGCGCTCAGGTACCAAGCTGACAGCTTGACTCCATCACATGGACGAAAGGGTTAAAACTTGACATCTTTTTAGTATCTTGGGGTGAGTCTCTTTATCAGTGTGACATCCATGCTCAGAGTGCTCTTGCTACAATATTCTTTTAAAAGTACACTTGTCAGGGTCCATTTGCGGCCAGTTACCTTGATGGTGACATCAGCCATGCCTGTGGTTCACCTTGTGACCTTACAGAGACAGCAGATGGGCTCAGTAATAAATCCCGATTATTAGTGAAGGAACCACTAGCTCGAAAGTCGGCTTTACACTGTGATTCTTGTTATCTGCTGGACAGGGAGTTGTAATCTCTGTCAGGGAGGGGAGAGGCAATGAGGGGCTGCTGTGGTCCTGTTTCCACCCCTTACCATTCCTTCCCTCCTACCCCCCTCCCCCCTCCCTTCTGTCCATCCTTCTCTCTTTCCTATATAACAAAGAAGCTGGCAGCACAGGAGAAAGCTCAGGTGGCAGAAGGTTGAATCCTTATCTCTAAGAGCCCCAGAAAAAAATCTATGTAAGAGTTATGATTCACATATATTTATGAATTTGAGATTTAATGACAGCCTCTTTAAAAGTCCTTTTGACAAAATTGGTGGGTCACATAGTTTTTGAAGAAGATTGACTTCAGCCTTGATGTGCCCTACCAAGGAACTCTGGCCCATGCTTTTTTATAAAATTGGTCTCATAAGGGCTCCTCTTGATTTTTGAAAAAAAATTGAAAATGGAAGCAATAAATATTGCCTTCACAGAAGTTTTCTCTTGTGTTTTAGAGATTCTCCCATAAGCCTAGAGTAGTGGGAAAATGCAAAACATTTTCCTTTTAACCTGTGACTTCCCTATAGGGAATGGCAGCTTCTGAGACCTCAATCCCCAGCCAGGCCCCTCCAAGAGAATGGGTCCAAAGACCAGCTATGAGCTCACTGTGTGCTGCCATGGCACTACTGGGTGAATCCACACAGAGGGAGACTGTGCAAACTGGCATCAAAGCTCAAAAAATAAAAATAACAACAGCAACAAAACAAAATAAAAAAAAGCCTCCCCTCCTAAAAGCAAAACAAAACAAAACAAAAACTAAATAACTCCCTAGTTTGTGAACAGGCCTGTGTACAGGCTGGTACCTAGTGTGATGTGTTGCCATTGGTGTTAGACTGTCATTCCAGAGCTGCACCAAATATTTAAATTTTAAATTCTCTATAAAATCACAAGTTTTCTCTTGGAGAAGACAGATTGTGTTCTGGTGTGCACGTGGTGCTGTACACAGATGCACACATGCCTCTGTGTGCATTTGTCCTTGTGCACACCAACATGTGTAATGTACATACTTTTGGGATGAGTTGGTGAATTTTTGCACATATGTGCAGTGTGTACGCTGGTGAGTGCCTGCCTGGGTCTAAATGTGTACGTTTTTGTGTAAATATGTGTTTTTTACTAACATACCCAGGTGTTTTCTTATTTTTCTCTCCCTTTTGCAGAGACAAGCCTGTTAAACACCCTAGGGCTAATGTGCTGATTATCAGTGTCTGAGCATGCCTTCCCAAACATCTCTGCTATAACCCCTGGAAAAATTCTGACATATTATAAACTGTTTGAATTAGCGTAAATCAGTAAACAACACATTGGTGCCAGCCCAATAGTGGAAGAATGCCGCGCATACTAAGTGGCTCAGCTCAGCCGTGCCAAAGCCAGCCATGGCATGTATCAATTTAATTCAACTCGAAATATTTAGGAGTTTCCAGATGGAGAGGGGGTGGTAGGGACCAGGAGACTCCAGGTGTGCACTGGATTCCCATAGGCCGTGCATGGGTGTGAGTGTGAAGGCGTGTGGACACGGGCGTGACATAGCAGCAAGGAACATGAAGGTCAGGAGAGGGACAGTTTCCACTGGCCCGCCCATGGCACCATGTTTCGGTTGTTTTAAGTAGAGCCATCCTACATGCTGGGGAATAATAGTTATCATTGAAGTGCACAGGTGGACAGGCACTATTCCTTAGGTCAGCATCCTGTTAGAGACTTTGTTGGTGGGATGAATTTGAAGCCTAGTACTTTTTTTTTTCTAAAAAGTGAACATCTCTACTCTAAAGGTTGTGCATCTGAGCATGTGTGTATGTTCGTGTGTGTGTGTGTGTGTGTGTGTGTGTGTGCAAGCATCTCTGCATGTATGTTATAGCCAGTGGTCAACACTGAATGTCTTCCTCAGTAGTTTTCCTTCTACAATATCCTTTTGGCACAGGATCTCACACTGAACCCAAAACTCACTGGTTCAACTAGGCTGCTAGCCAATGAGCCCTGGGGATCCCCTGTCTCATCCTCTGTGCTGGGGTTACAGCAGCAACTACCGCAAACAAAAAAGTCTCTTCTGCCCAAGCAGTATCATAACCCCCCAGTTCACCAATGGCGTCTTCCACTGTTTTGTCCCCAGAACCAGGGACAGTGAAGGCCTCAACAGTGACCGCCCCTACCTTTTCTCCCTAAGTCCTGAAGACTGATCAAAGTGCTTTACTTACATTAACTCTCATAATCAATATCTGGTTGATTTTAGCACATGATAAATGTCAGTCCTGGAGGCTGTAGGACGAATAGGAAGTGGTTGTCGAATGAGTGATTATGCAAAATGACCACACCCAGGAACTGTGTGCATGTAAGGTGCTAGCTGCCAGAGTCACTTAAGCAAACTAAAACAAACAAGTCACCTGGTGATGTGGCTAGCCTCTCATTTTATAAATATGAAATAAATAAAACTGAAGCCCAAACTTCTTGTAGCAGAAGTAAACAGCAAGTGCCACCTCCCTTGAGCCATTGCAGAGTTGTGTGTGTGTGTGTGTGTGTGTTGTATGGTGATTATATATTCTCATGCATTCTACTGCATAGGGAAAGAGAAGAACTTTGCTTAATGACAAACTGTGAACAGTAATATATTGGCTAATGTTGGAAAACTGGGCTATGGAGGAATTGTCTGGAAAGGGGTACTTGGAGCTCCTAACTTGCTGCCCAGGCAGGTCCTGGCATTTAAAACCTGTACATGTTAATCCTGATGAATATCCAAGAGGGAAAAGAGCTTGGCTTTACTCCTGGAAACAAGTGTAAATGAAATGGGTGCTTTGGACATAAAGCAAACAATTATTTTAAAAACTAAAGCTACTGCCATCTTTCAGGAATGTAGACTTGATTTTCTTATTATTTAATCCTTGTAGAAATTCCCTCAACATTCATAATTTTATGTGGAACTCATTTTTATACATGTATTATTAGATACTCTATGTGAAGTTAGTTGGAGAAGACATTTGGCTAACCAAAATCAAATATTAGGAGAGAATGTAGCCCAGAAATGGGTACCCTTTCTCCAGAATAGAAAATCTCACCACACAGAGAGGTAACTGGCTAGATGTTTTACGTTTATTGTCAAAGCTTCAGTGAATTTTCTTCCTTGTATAAACAATTCTTGATCTCAAAAAAAAAAAAAAGTAATGGAGCTATCTAGCTATTTGCATTCGGGCACAGAAGTTACACACTGTGCACACGTATTAGAGAACACGTTTATTTACCAGCAATTTGGAGCAGGGAGGACATTCAGAGAGCTCAGTGTGAGGCACAGTCCTGTTAACAGACTCCAGGAAGCTGTTCCCATATGGAGTAGGGCTGGAGAGTGATGCTTCCATCGAAACCACAGGTGTGCTTCGGAGAGAGGGAGATGGTTGTGGTCTAGCCTGAGATGTCTGTCTGAATCTCTGAATTCTGAGAGAAAATAATCCCAGTGACCGTGGCCAGGCCATGGAAAGACAGGCGACCCTGTGAGGCCAAGCAGAAGACCGATGGCGTGCCTACCCCTCTCCTGGGCTAAGGCACACTGCTCATACTACATTTTCCTAAGTGGTTTCAGTATTGACGGATTGATTTCAAACTCGTTTTATGGAAATCTCCCAGTTTAATTAGATGGCTTTCCAGGGTCTGACAGCCATGCTTTTCATTAGTAACGAGTGCTATGCGGCTGCAGAAGAGGCCGTTGCAAGTCCTAAAAGCCGACTTCATCCACAGTCGATCAAAAGCCAGAGACAGCCCGCCAGAGAGCCCAGACCTGCACGCATGGCCACCTCATCAATTAGGAGCAAATGGCCAAGAAAAGATGTATTCTTAGCCTCTGAGCAAATAATGGAGATGGGTAAATGAAATTTGGTAAATCAAGATGAAATACATCTCTGAGTCTCTGTCAGCCTTGCTCTTGATTGGAGGATGGAAATAAAATTGATCAACTGGTGTCCACTCGGGGGCGGAAGGCTGTGCTATAGGCCTCTGTGCTTTAGTTAATGGCAAGCTCAAGCCAGATGCAATGTCCCACGTATCGCACTGACTCTGTGTGGTTTTGGTGGTTGACTTTGTTTCCAAGTATACAAAGCCAGTCTGAATTTAGGCTCAGTTTGACATCTTAAGATGATTGTGTTGTTCTTTATTAAAACCAAACTTGCAAGTCAATGCTTTAGCTTTCCACACATCTTTACAGTGTGGTCATGTGTGTGCCTCCAATGGTGATGTCCAGGCAGACCAGGTATCTCTGTGAGTGAAGGGTGTGTGTGCTTGCCCCCAGCCAACTCTCAGATGCATCTGTAACCCACCCCACTTCACAGATGTGGGATTTAGGTTATCCAGGCAACGAGTCCCATGGGGCATTGGTGTCTGATCCAGATGGACTTTGATGTATGCCCTTCAACCAGAGAGCAGCTGAACAATCTAGGGTGTCACTGCAGCCAACACTTGAGAGGACTGAGTCTTTGGAGGAACAGTTGCAGAGGTTTGAGGCCAGCATCATTTGACCTCCTGCCTTTGATTCCACGTTGACTCATAAAGGCAGGAGCAGAAGGAATATCAAAAATGGGTGAGAAAGCAAGAAAGGAAGAGACCAGGGTCCTCGGTTCCCTTATTAACCCAGAGACCTTGCTTTAGGCCCCACATCTTAAAGGTTTCTCCACCTCTCAATAGCACTAAGTTGGGGACCAAGCCTTTAACACAAAGATCTTTGGGGATGCTCAAGTTTCTCGCTAGAGCATTAACACAGCTTCACTTAGTCGGGTATTTCTAGCACGCCCTTACCTGTCAATTTTCATTTGCTTTTTGGAAAAAGTGAATGTGTGTGTTCTGTCCTGTGTCCCGAAGTTCTATATTTTCTTCCACAAACTAAAGGAGAGGACACACTGGAGGACTTTATCTCAGAGTGACCCTGGCGGCCTGGCTGACTTCCTAACTTCCTTGGTACCTGTAAGCTTCTGACAAATCACGGCAAAGCATCAGCTTGAGAGGAGACCTCCAACTCCAGGTGTCCCCATTAATTAATTAATTAAGGTGTTATCTTAAATGTGCACAATCCTAGCAAACTGATGAAACCCAGCCTGGGGATGCAAACCATACCCTACATTCACATCTCTGCACCCTCTGGGATCTGTGGTCACCCTTATAAGGTGACTTTAGCAGCCTGAAGACTTTAACATCCCTGGGGTCACCAACAGGCAGCCAGCTCTCTGAGAATTCAGGAGCTCAGGTGAGAACGGGAGGCAGAAACAGTAATAGAAGCCATAAGGGAAGGCTGCTTACCATCTGAATCCCCAGGTTCATGTTCAGTGACCTTACAGAGCTTAGGCCTACCTTCTTAGGGATGGTTCCACCTACAGAGCACTGGGCCCTCTTACATCAATGAACTATCAAGAAGATGCCCCTCGGCCATTCTGTTGGAAGCAATTATTTAATTGAGGGTCCCTCTTCATAGGTGTGCGAAATTAGTGACCAAGATTAGCCAATTATGCCTTGAAATGATTTTGAAAAAGTGGAGAGTAAAGAATGGAAGGGGCTAGGGAGGATTGGAACCTTACTCAGGAACCCAAGGACACTGTCCTTTCTTTGTTCTACAAAGGCCTTATGGGTAGTCCTCATGGACAGCTCGGTGCTTCTTCTCTGGGAGATGAGTCTTTGGCTCCAAGGACTGGGGGAAAGGACAGCACTGTGCTTCCAGGACATTGTTCTAAAGGTGGTGGATTCTGATACTTGGTCCTCACTGACGGGGATAGAAAGAGATAGAAAGACCCATGGTCTACAGTTCTGATTGTGTCCATAGATCACTAGACTTTACACCAGAAGGCCTCCTAAACAGCCTTGTATACTGTTCAAGCACTGTCTCTGTTCTGGGCAGGGGTTGACTCATTGTGGTTGCCGTTCACATTAGTTACAGGAAGGAGAACTAAGAGAGTCTCCACCAACCTTTGTCGTCATGTGGGGGTTGGCAGATCGATGCAAGCCAATCTTGCAGCACACAGGCTGCATACAACTGAGGATAGCATAGTGCATAAATGCATAAGCATTAACTGCAGCCCAAAACATTTATAGATGACCATCATGTCAGTGTCAAAAGGTTGGATACACTAGTAGCAGCTCCCAAGACTATGTGTGGAAGGGGAAGCAGGGAGTAATGGCTGAAATTCCAGCTGAAGCTCTGTGGACCCTCCTCCCCATCTACTACAAGGAACATTAACAGTCTTGTTGCCATTGCTGTAGATGTGGCTATCACTGTATTGCTTTGCTTATTTTGTTACCATGACAGCGAATTCTGCTCTATAATGGCCAATGGTCCTATCAGGCCCAGAGGAAAAAGCTACAAAATGGTACATCCTACATTTATGGGGGTCATATTTAACAGGGTGGGGAGGCACAGTCATCATTAATAGATCCCTCATACAGTGCCAAGATGGGTGTTCAGTGTATGACATAAATGGTAAGAGATAGCCAGTTACTGAGAAGAAGCTGCCACCAGGTATTCATTCCTGGCTTGAGATCCAGGTATTCTCAAATCATGCATAACATCCTAGCATCTCACCCATGACAAAGGGCAGGATATGAAGAACTTTGATCTTCTGGTGGCCAAGTACTCACTTGGCATTCTGACATAGTGTGCTTTCCCCAGATGTCCCTCCAGGATCTGCCGTGTCTCCATATACTGAAAAGAAGGGCTGTTTTGCTAGAAGGGAAGAAGTGTTTGAACCATGGTCATTGGCCTCAGCTTTTATCTTTGCAGGTAGTTCACAACTGCCTGTCCTCCAGTTTCAGGAGATGCAGCATCCTCATCTGGTCTCCATAGACAACCATGTGTAAGTAGTGTACTCCATTTACACTGATGCTCACACATACAGATAAATAAAACTTAAATAATTGTTAAAAGATAATAAAATAAGGGAATGAGGGTCTCAGCTTCTGCCACAGCAAGCACAAGTTACCCTTCCTGCCTACTGCCGGGTCCCTTAATCTTAGACTGTCTGTGCGGGTGCGATCTTCTGAGCATTTTTTTATTCTTTCTTTTTTTTGGGGTTTTTTTTTTTTGAGACAGGGTTTCTCTGTGGCTTTGGACCCTGTCCTGGAACTAGCTCTTGTAGACCAGGCTGGTCTCGAACTCACAGAGATCCGCCTGCCTCTGTATCCCGAGTTCTGGGATTAAAGGCGTGTGCCACCATTGCCCGGCTTTCTTATTCTTTTCATCTTTCTATTTTCCCTATTTCTATGATGGACACAAACTCCTACCGGGATCATGGAGGACTCATTCCTTGACATCCCCATGAAGCAACACTGTGATTGACAGCTTCGCTGTCATCTCCACTGGATGTTAATGGCCATGCCTATGGATTTGTTTCCAGAGAGATTTTATGGAAGGGAGACTAACCCTTGTGAGAAAGGGCTGGACTCCTAACAAATAGAGAAGAGAAGGCAGTGTTCAGGAGTTAAAGAATTTGCCACCCAAGCATAAGGGTAGGAGTTCAGATCCCAGCACCAGTGTGAATGACAGGTGGTCACGGTGGCCTGCACTTGGACGGTAGAGATGGGGAATCCTTGGAACTAACTGCATAGAGACTAGTTGTTGTTCAGCTGAGATACTCTGCTTCAATGAGTATGCTGGAGAGCTAAGGAGAAACACTCCTGACGTCACCTCAAGCCTCCACACAGGTAACACACATTCAGATACGCCTGCATAACCACACTCATTTTGCAACACAAATCAAGCAAGCTGGACACCAATACTGTTTTCTCTGCATCCTGGACATTGATTGGATGTGACCAGTATCCTCAGACCTCTGTTCATCACGTTTTAAAACCAAAAGCCAAAAGAACCCACCCCACATTTGGCAGGTGCTTTTGCTATGGTAACAAGAAAAGTAAATAACATATCAATAGATGTTGCTGTCACACTGAAGTCCATCTTTGCTGCGGATTTAGCCAAGGCCTGACCTTTGACATCAGGACATACAAATTTGTCCCAGGACCACAGGTCTCATTAGCTATACAAGTAACCAGGCTATGTGTCAATATGGGACCAAGTATTCTCAGTATTCGATACAGGATGAAACTCAGGGTCCTAGAACTACATTGAGTGGAGAGAGCATCCTAGCAAAAATGTATAGACTTTATGATAAAGAATTTTGTTACAAGGGTTTTTTTTTTAAATAGACAAGAAGGTTTATTATACTCGGTGGGATTTCTATTTAGAAGACAGTATATGTAACTCTTCTCAGTGCCACTGCTGTCAAAAATTGCCAGTGACGTGTGTGAATGGGTAAAGCTCCCTGTTAAAAGGCTTCCAGTATGAGACAAGAACCAGGAAGTCCGTCTCTCGATGTGCTGTAGTTTCCTAACTTGGCTGCAAGGGCAATCTTCTTGGAAGGGTGATTTTGGTCGGACTGGAGGAGTAGATGTCACCCACAGCGTGTCACAGTGAACAGGGACAGTGTCTCCTGTGTCGGAGGGTTCTCAGGAGGTGCCAGCCCACACCCTGCTCCCCATGATTGTCCCAGCATCATACCATCGCCAGTTTTGCCATACCATTTATTAAACATTTTAACCAGAAAGGGACATTAAAGGGGCCTTCAGATTAGGAGAACAATTGGAAAACCTCTAAGAAAGGAAATATCGTATTAATTCATTAAGTCAAACTGCTTGTCTCTCCACTCGTATGACTGGAATTGTGGTTCATTAACTTCATTTCTTTATATGACTTAATTAGCCAGAGGAGGCCAGAAATTAATTACCAGCTTATATAGTTTGTGCAGAATGGCATTCTGTTTATTTAGTTTCTCCTATTAACTTTTAATCTCTTCAAACAATAAAAGAGGTAATTAGTATTTTATAAACAAAAATGAATGCAACAAAGGCAAATAATTTGCCAAACACCAAAGATTCTGCGAGGACCTGATAGTTGAGTGGCAGGAGCAACAGACTTCCATGGCATTGCATGTGAACACGAGGCATTGGGGCATGTGTGGGCCTGAGCTAGGGCCACATCTAACATGAAGAGAAGGACTCTTCAGAAGACCTTCATGGAGCCGAGACACCAACCTCAAAATACCTCCTGCTGTTCCAAAAAAATTGTCTATGTACTCAATCCAGCCTCTGTGTTCTCTCTCCAGAGACTGGAGCACATCTTTAGCTGTAGACAGAGGTGCACAGGGGAAACTGGCTTAAATATCTAACACCACCCTGTGCCGTAGGGACAGTAAAGGAGGGTCTAGTCAGCTTTACTTCCTGGGGATGTTAGTTACTGTAATGCATATGAGATAGTCATCAGCTCTACTAAAACACAAAGATAACGCAGAACTAAAATGTGGGCTGATGTTGAAATGGGTGTTCCTGAGAGTGGCATGCTTCTGTTTTAAAATCAAACAACTCACAAGCAGCACCAACGTCAGTAAAATCTAGACACAGTGGTGCTTTCAATGTGGTGTGTTTCCTGAGTGTTTCATCCTCAAATGCTTTTAAACTTCAAAGGAATTTTCACAGTGCATGTATCTTGCTACTTTCTAGCGAGATATGTAATGAATTACAGGAGTTATTTAATCAATGTATTTTGTTAGCATAACATTAATATTAATTAAATGTTCATTAAAAAAATTGAATCCTTAACAGCCTGACACCAAGGGCTCTAAGTGTTGTGCTCAAGCCGCCAGCTCAGCAGGAAGCAGCTTCCCCGGGAAGCTCTTATCAGACAAACTTATATTAGCAGAAAATATCCAACAAGTTCTTTTAACACGCATTATTTCCTGCAAAATAATAACCTAAACTGAAAAGGTCCACTGCGTCTGATTTGCCCTGCGCTGCTGCGAGCAAGGCTCCCCCCTCTGAGAGCTGCATTCTAGCTGCATCGTGTGCTCAACGCCGTGAGATAGCTCAGGAGAGAAAACCCATCCACCAAATCCTTTAGGTCTATAAATAGAGCCCCCAGAAAATGCAGCCATCTTCCCGTGTCCTCAGAGAGGAGGTGTAACCAGGAAGAAGTAGTGAGGGAAGGGCGCCCCTTCTTTCCACCCTAGCTGGAGAACCCCCAAGCGAGAGGTTTTCAAAGATTGTCACTAGATACGCCGCATTCACTATCTGATGGCATCAATATCTCGTGACTGAAGCCTTGAATTTTGCAGTCACTATGGGGCCATATTAAATTGTTCATTAGAAGGGTTTGAATCATCAAAATTGATTTTTTTACCCGTAACAAAATGGAGCTTCTTATCCCCAGCACTGCCCTGCCGGGAGCCTCCTCTGCCTGTGTCCTGAAATCCTCCTGATGTGAGCAGCTGCCATCTTCCCTGATTAACAGATAGTCCTGGATGCTTATTGCCAGCATTAGCCTCCCAGCACAAACCACGGTGCTCCCCGGACCCAGCTCAGGCAGCTGTCCCCAGGGGCTGCCCTCCCACATAGGACTGGAGAAAGGACTTCCCGGAGTCCCAGAGGGCAAGCCTAAAATGCCAAGCATATTGTGATATTGTGTAAGCGAACACCACAAAGCTTCTACTGCCCTGCTCTGAGGGGACAGGGAAAGAACAAGCTTGGTGTGTGTGTGTGTGTGTGTGTGTGTGTGTGTGTGTGTGTGTGTG
>NC_022020.1:64732426-64766672 GCF_000317375.1 Microtus ochrogaster
GCATGTGCTCTCATTGGGATAGTCAGTGAAGAACAACACAGTTGGTTCGAGTGCCCAGGCAAATGGCAGCTTTTGTTAAAGCAGAATGTGAATAATTCCACTCTTGCCTTCTCCATATTCACAAGTCAGAGGACTATAATAACCTCAAAGATGCTAGCACTTGGCACCAGGGTCTAAGAAAAGGACTCCAAGTTTGCTGCGGTAAACAAGAAAGGCAGTAGCCATCACTCTGGCTCTTTGAATTAAGTAAAATTCTCCAAGACCCCCCCCCACACACACACACTGTCTTAATTGGGGCCTGTGAGTAATTGTTTGTTTGCTTGTTTGTTTATGTGGGATTTTTGGGAGAGGGTTTGTCTGTGTAGTCCTTGCTGTCCTTGAACACATTCTGTAGACCAGGTTGGCCTCCAACTCACAGAGATCCTCTTCTGCCCTCTGGGTGGCTGGGATTAAAGGCGTGCACCACCACCTGGCTGTTTCTGTAATTTATCCCCCAAAGCCGTTCCCACCTAGGAATTCATCTTCTTCAACTCCGGTCTCTTGTCTTCCCTACGTGTACTTCTCCCTAAAGAGAGAGGCTTCGTTACTTCAGAACCATAACCCAGGGCACGAGGTTCGGAACAGAGTCTCTGTGGCCACCCAAGAGTTGTCACCCCATCTTTGTCCCCCTGCTCTCACTCTTGGGATCCCGAGATGTCCCTGATTGGAGAAAGAAAAAAAATGCAAGACCCCCTATGATTTTATTTAACTAGGAATTTCTCCCTGAACCAGTCTATGCTTGTGTGAATAGAAGCAGTAGGTGCCCTCCTTTCAGGGCCCATTCTCCCTTGTGTCTCTGTAACAGACAAGAAGATTCTAACATCTAAACCTCGCTCTGGGATGAAGAGGTGGTTCAACAGGTAAAGTGTCTGCCATACAACTATGAGAACTGGAGTTCAGTCTCCAGCACCCATATCAAAGTTGTAGGCATCAGAACCTTTAACCTGAGGGCTGGGGCGAGAGCAAAGACAGGGGGTGGGATTCTGGGGCTTGCTGGCCAGACAGCACATGCTAAGCAGTGAACTCCAGGTCCAAGGGAGACCCTGTCTCAAAACAAACAAACAACAAAAATAATACAGAAGCAATTTAGTCAGACATCTTAACTTCAAGCTCTGCCCCCCCCCACACCATCACACCATCACACTACAGAAAAAAGAAGGAAGGAAGGAAGGAAGGAAGGAAGGAAGGAAGGAAGGAAGGAAGGAAGGACAGAGTCATAGTAAATTGCACAGAATTGTAGCCCACACCAGCTCAACCCAATACCTCAAATTTGCCTTAGACCAAGATTCCTGCTTGAAAGAATGAATTCAGCATGTTCAGGTGACCCCACCAATAGAATCAGTGGTTTCAGGTGACCCCACCAATGGAATCAGTGGTTTCAAGTGACCCCACCAATAAAATTAGTGGTTTCAGGTGACCCCACCAATGGAGCCAGTGGTTTGCATACCTGCGTATGGGAACAGTAGTGCATATGATGTAGTGAAAAATGATCCTATGTCTGGGGAGGTAAAGTACTGGCCTCACAAGCAGGAGGATCTGATCCGATCTCCCAGAACCCATGTGGAAAGGGAGCATGGCGGCATGCCCTTGCAATTCCAGTGCTGGCAAGGCAAAGCCAGGGAAATCCTACTTGGCACGCTCCAAACCAATGAGCCATCCCTTCTCAAACTGACGAGGGAGCTAACACCTGAGGAACAACAGTCAGTGTGGGCCTTTACAAGCATGCATGCACACCCACACAAACACACACACATGCAAGCATGCACACACACATGCACATACACAGCGCATCACACATATGCACACACACATACACACACACACACACACACACACCTCCTATCCTAATGCAAACACATACACATACTCAAAGTGTAAGCCAGGATCTGTAACCTCAATCCTGGGGCCCTGTGACGTCACCCTGAGATGTCTTTACACTCCAACCTCTCTATCAGCTCAGCTCAATGCCTTCTTGTCCTATCTTTCATTTCCCTGGATTCCTTCTTCCACATTGGAATCACTATTTTTAGCCATGATTTCTAACATGTCTACAGAGCAGATGCCACAGATGGGGCAAACACTCCTCAGACATATGAGGATCTTAGATATGTCCCATAAATAGGTCAGTAGCCCTGTCTACCAGCTCCTCCCTATTAGACACCTCAGTGGATTCAAACGGGAGCAACTACACTGCTGTAGCTTTCCAGACTACTAGTTATTCCATGTTCAAGGGGAAATAGATCCCTAACAGTCTTTTTCTAGGCAAATGGTCCTAGACCTTTGGCATTTAGAAAAGTGGCATTTCTCCCATGTTATAAAGATGTTCAGAGTAACAGGGCAAAGTCAATTCCTCCTTCCCATTTGAGATTTTTGAAAGCATGACATTTTCTTGGAAGTATATCCTGTCGCTGGCTCGGTGAGCCTGGCGACCCTCCGGGCTCTTTATATTTTACAGACCTGCATTCCCTTTAAAGCAGAACACAACAGGGATGGGCAAGGCGTCCTGAAACAATGTCCGTTAGCCCTGCCAAATGTGCTCTTTTCTTCTCATAGAAGATGCTCCGGAGAATTCTGGAGGCTGCAGGGAGGAGGGCTAGAGTCTCCTCTGGAGGGAATCACAGTTGATACAATGATATAGAGAACAATGTGTGGCCAAAGAGACTTAATTTATCAGAAGTCTTTTCAAAAGGTCCATGAAAATGATTTCCAAACACTTATGGCAAGTCAGGGAACAGTGTTGCAGGGCATTGCCCAAGGAGACCAAGGATAGGGCACACTGCCCCAAGACAGAGTTCTTGATACATTCAAGGGTACTGAAAATCAATAGATGTGTAGGATTTTTTTTAAAGCATACTGTGGAACAAATTCTACCTATTCATTTCTAAGTGCAGAATGCTGTATTTTAAGCGTTCATTTTTTTTAACCAGTCATGTAGAATTGTAGAGACAAAGTTAAATTATACAAGCTTGTATATTGCACATAGCAACCAACACACAGCAAGCAGCTACTGCCATTTTGGACGTTGACTCCTGTGAAATACGTTTCTCATATCTCTAACCTCTGATACCTTGTTCTGTTCTGTTTTTGCAGTTTAGCCTGCTGCAAAGGTTTTGTTCCTTTCATTGATTTAGGAAATTATTTCTTTCAAGGAGAATATTCTTGCCCCTGTGTGTTCTCTTTGGCTTTTTCCTTTTGTGCTCTGCCTTCCACGTGGGCAGGATGAGGATCTGTAGAGCTGGCTCGGGCTCTTACCCTCAGGGCGCATTGCACGCAAGTGGAGTCAAGGCTGCAGGTGCCTTCACGTGGCCTCCTGGTGGGGTAACCCTCTGCTAGGCGGAACTACTGATCTGTTCCTGCTTAGATGGGGAGGAATGCCTACCTGAGGAAGAGGGATTCTTCTTGACCTACCAGAAACCAGAAAATAACTCCCCTTTAGATGCGGTGACCTGAGGACCTTTTGCCCCCAGACCTGCTCTGCCGTGTGATACCCGTGTGACTGTAAACTACCAATATGGCTTCTCCTCGTTGCTGTCGCTGCTGCTGTTGTCTGCACTATAGTGGCGAGGTACTCTGCCTCGGTTTGCTCCCACTGGTTCCTGGATGACTGAAAAGCCCTCCACCGCCGAAATAAGTATCACTGGAGCTTCTCTTCTTTTGAGTCCATCTTATCTACAACCGGCCAATAGTTTAAGTTGTTATAGCAACCATCCAGGGTCTTGTCAATTCCTCAGACTTCTTGTGTGAGATGAAAGCTGCTCTCGTGGACAACTCCAATGTTTCCAGCAGTCTCACTCCATATTAACTAAGCTTCTCTCCTGAAAAGCCTCCCTACCCTACCCAGTAGTGAGACTTCACTGTCATAAACTCACTCTGACAGCCCCAAGGAACGCTTACCCTCAACCTCAGCTCTAGAACTCCGTACTCCACACACACACACATACACACACACACACACACACAGACACACACACACACACACACACACACCATGTGCTCGACCCCCCTCATTCCCCTAATGTATTGATGTATCTCCTGATGCACAGAGGGACCAGTGGGTCCCTACCTGCACAGGGAGGAAATGATCTCTTTCATTTATTCTCACGGTGGACCAAGGTTATTCTCTTTATCATGTGTGGATTTTATTGAGTGATGCCAAGTGAGATGAATAGAAGCAAATAATGACAGGGCTGAGGTGATGAAGCACGAGGCAGGGTCGCCAAGGTTCTGCACTGAACAAATTGAGTCACATCTACTTCTCATCCATTATTTAGGGGTGATTGGCCAGGCTTGGCTTCTATAGATTTGATAATCATTCAGATGTCCATATTTAATATGTAACATAAATTTCTCATTTGAATGCCGATGGCTTGTCAACTCTGAACAACAATGCATAAAAGGAGGGGTAAAATATGGATCCTCAGAAATATTTGACGTGAATAAATATGTAAGAGAAAGATAATAAAATCGGTTTCTGCCTGCCTGCCTGCCTGCCAGCGAGCCTTCATGTCAGACTGGACAGCCGTCTAGTGCCGTGATTGTATGCAGCCGTATCCTATGAATATTGGCCTCCACACTGGAGATTAACGCACAGCAGATGTTTCTCTGCGGGCTAACAGATATATCACCCCTGATAACGGATGACAAACGCTGTTCCATATTGTGTCAGACAAAACCGGGGCTCTTGTAAAACAAGCGTTACAGCTGGAGTAGGAGATTTTAACACAGTTACCTCAAGAGAAGACCAGCAGACACTTCCCAGTTCCCGGGACACCTGTGCTATGTTGCAGTCTCTCCCAGAACACCCAGGAAGTCCGGTGAAGGACAGCTGAGGACAGGCTGGCTGTGAAGAGCAAGGAGCCTCGAGGCGACTCCTGTTTCCCTGGGTTCCCATGTCTTTCCTCTCTTACCTGGGATCCCTTCTTCCCATGAAGCCTACAGTCTGGGGCAAAAGTGTACGAGGGTACTGCGTGGGGAGAGATGGCACCCAGACAGCAAGAGATCTCTGGTTCCAGGGAGGGGCTGGTCATTTTATTTCCTCTGACAGTTGCAGCAACAGCCTGCTAAAATGCAGGAATCACCTAGAGTTAAATATCAAGAACAAGACAGGTAAAGGAAAGGCAAACAGCAACAAAAACCTTTTCACTAAGCTTCACACCAAGCTGCCAAGCCAGTTCAGGGGCTGTGTATTATTATATGTCCTATTACATGGTATGTCCTCCACCACACTTCCGGCAGGGTAAGCTAGTATTGGTCCCCTCCTCTTTACTCATTTATTAATTCTGGTCTTACTCCTCGCCTCCCCTGCAAAACAAACGTGGTCTCTTCTGTAACCTTCACCACCGAAGGACTCCCAGGCAGCTCAGAAATCATTGAGGTGGGCTGGGAGCTGTTGTGCTTCGCTTTTCCAAAGACAAGGTAGTTCCCATTTCTAGGGCTCCTGGATTGGCTACAGACCACACTCTTGGGGACACACGCCTTCCTGGAAGCCTGCACAGGTGCCAACTGAGCAAGAGCTCACACGACAACATGGCAACTTTCAGTGGCTTTCTGACTAAGTAATGAACTTTTCCTCACCTCCCCCTCCTGACCCAGACGTTGGTTTCCAGGTACCGTGTTTTCCCCAAGCAATTTTATACAATGAGCCAGTAACAGTTGTTTGTCTGATAAAGCGCGTACTATTTAGAACACAGATGTTTGATTATTATTTATTTCTCTCCGAAGCCCTCTAATTCAGTCCCAAATGATCTCTTTCCCTCCTTTGCTTAAATTTAATTCAGAATGTATGTTGTTGGTAACTGACAAATAATTTAATTATTAATAGAATGCTGAAATGCAGGGTGCCATAGCTTGGAAACCTGCAGGGGCCAAAGCGTTCCCCCCCCCTTCCTCTTTTACGCTGATGAGTTTGAGAGGAGATGCAGAGCACCCAGGATGTTTCTACAAGTGGGGTCTTCCTCCGTGTCAGCCTTGCTGTGTTATATAGTGCACCATCCAAATCCCCTTTGGCACATCCATCTCTCGGGGTCTGTGAATCTTACAGACACGCATAGGCAGCTAGTGTGCTCCATATATAGCTGTATGAATATGAAATTTATGGTCACAGAACAGGCATGAGGAAAATCCCATCTTCCAAGAGTCAGAACTAGAGCATTACAGGAGGGGACCCCTGTACAGACACAGAAGGGAAGGCAGAGAAGGAAGTGATCCCAAACCTTCGGAGCTGACTGAAAATGAAGCAGTCAGTTACTCTGTAGTAGCTTCTTAGCTGGGCTGGACATGGCTGGCTGGAGCACTGTTGGGCAGGAGCACTGCTGGACAGGAGCACTAATGGGCAGGAGCACTGCTGGGCAGGAGCACTGCTAGGCTGGAGCACTGCTGAGCAGGAACACTGCTGGGCAGGAGCAGTGCTGGGCAAGAGCACTACTGGTCAGGAGCACTGCTGGGCAGGAGCACTGCTGGTCAGGAGCACTACTGGGCAGGAGAACTGCTAGGCTAGAGCACTGCTGGGCAGGAACACTGCTGGGCAGGAGCAGAGCTGGGCAGGAGCACTACTGGGCAGGAGCACTGCTGGACAGGAGCACTAATGGGCAGGAGCACTGCTGGGATGGAGCACTGGTGACAAAGCTGTCACGGGTTGGAGCTCCATGTGACCAGTTAGTTTCATATGCTGCCTTACTAATCTCATGCTGCCTTGTGGACTGGCCAGAGGAGATTGCCACGAGCAGTGCTTCAAAGGCAGCCTGGCTCATTGCTGAAATGCTAGAAAGAAAAGCAGTGTCTCGAGCTGTGGCAGAGGGTATCTTGGGCATGGGGGTTGTCTCTTGGAAGCTGCACGCCTCCTGGAGCATGTGGTGGGCATCTTCCGAGCCTGGACAGTGAAACTTGCCAACCTGCCATGCACTATGGTCTTGGTGCCATTCTAGGAGTAAAGGCTTCAATCATTTAATTCACATTTCTTGCTTCCTGAGTTTAGAAACAGAAACCTTCTATTTCCCCCCTGAAAACAGGAGTTTTCAGGAAAAGAGAATTGTCCTTTATCTATCCCCAAGTTCTTTGTAGGCTCCATCTCCATGTCTGGGCAATCCGTGTTGCTAATAAATGCATGTGAGAGTAGCTAGCCTGAGAAGAACTCTGACTTCCCTGCAAAGCGCTGGAAGATTGTTCTGCTGGTCTCCACCTAGATTTCAGCACGGTTAGATTCCTGCCAGCTCCCAACCTGCAACCCTTCCTCACTCTTGGGAGCCAAGAGAGTTTTCTCCCACAGCACAGAGAGGTAAACAGTAGGTACTCAATGTACAGCTTGGAATCTTGGTCAGCATCTGTGCTTTAATGCTAAGTCTGCACATGCATTGCACGTGTGGAAGGCAACAGGGTAACTTCAGACAGTTGGTGTGAAGATGGGATCACGCAATCAGCAGTTGACAGAAAAGCGGAGGGAGCAAGGCCTTTTCAGATTGACAGCCGCAATGTGTCAAGAAACTAGCACAGTCATTGCAGATGACTTCGTGGGGGCCCCAGCTGAGTCAAGGCAACCCATGTGACTGTGGCCATCACCCATCAGAAGAAAAGAAAGGACTGGAGATGCCACCTAGTGCTGACTCCATCAAAGCCACACAGAGAAGGCAGAGCAGACTGCATCTGCAGGGATGATAAGAGGGCCATGCAGGTAAGGGTCCAGAACCCTCTTTTTGGGGGAACTGACTGTTTGTATCTGTGCAGTAAACATCAGGAAGGGTCAAGCGTGGCTTTGGTGCCAGGGTCACCCACGCCCTTCAACGTATGGAGGCTGAGTGGACACAGTTTTGCCATCTCCTGACCACATTAGCCATGCTTCCTAATTGGTTTCTCCTTCGTTTCAAGGTGTCACGGGTTGTAATACCTCCTCACTCATGACTGTGATGCTCCAGCAGCATTTGGATTCCACGGCACCGAGCCCTGTCTTCATAACGTTGGGCTTTCGTTTGATTACCCTTAAGTTCCTAGCCACCCCTTTAAGTTAGGAAATAGGACATCAAAGCATGGTATCTTCTAAAAATCCCGAGTGAAAAGCAGGGTGACAAACACGGAGCGAGGGACAAGAGATGGCGGCACCCAGAAAGAGGCTCCAGCAATGTAGCTCATATAGAATAAAAAATAAATAAATAAATCTTGTACTGACTCCAGTCTTCAAAGGTCAGGTGTGCTGCTGATCGGCTTCCACTGCTCCTGGGGGACTGTCCTGTAGGCTGGAAATGTGGACTGCAGTGTCCCTTGAAAACTGGAACACATTAGCATAATAATTAAAGACCTGCAAGAGCAGGAGGCAGGCAGCACGGGCTGGGCCTCCAGCTGCTGGAAGAGGGTTTCCAGCGCCTGCCCTGCCTTTTCAGGGTAGGGAAAAGGAAAAGGAGGGGCTTTGGGAGCCTGTGGGACCTTTAGGGCCACAGGTAGTTTCTGTACCACAATGATCAATGCTTCAAGAGAAGGTCTTTGGGTTCTCATGTACTCTTTGCTTCTGTTAACAACAGCTTAATTAAACATATTTTTGCTAATGCCACCGTGTGTGTGTGTGTGTGTGTGTGTGTGTGTGTGTGTGTGTGTGTGATTTCTGACATAAAACAAGTAAAGAGCCATTATGGTTAACAAATGCTACTCATTGAATAATTATTGATTATGGAAACAAACAAACAGCAAAAAACAAACAAACAAACAAACAAAAACACCACCACCACCAAAGAAGCAGAGAAGAACTCAGTTCTGGAGAGGATGATTCCTGATTCTCCAGACCCATTAAATAAAGGCTCCACAAAAGCACCACGTGCTTGCACAGACAGCAACCCCGCTACTCAAGCAGGCAGGGACCTAAGGACTCCTGAAATGGTTCTGGGGAAATATTTGATGGTAGAGAGGAATTTTTAAGAGTTACCCAGACAATAGGCAAGGTCATTATTATATATAATTTGGCACTGTGGGGCGTGTTTCCAACAAGGAGCTATTTCATTTCCCTAAGCAAGGGTGTTCACTGAGAGACAGGTGAAGGCCGGAAAGCAGGGAGTTACCAGTATGCAGAGAGGAGACGCTGGGTTTCAGAGCACCTTCCCTGGTTACAGGATAGAATAAACACAGTCTTTTCCTTTTTCCCTTAAAACAAATAACCAAAAAAAAAAAAACAAAAACAAAACATTATGGGCCTGGCCTAACAGTTTAATCACTGAAACGCTTGCCATGTAAGCTTGAGGACCCATTAGATTCCCAGAGCTCATGGGAAAGACTAGCATGGTCATATGCAGGGTTTTTTTTTTAATCCCAGTGCCCAGAAGGTGGAGACAGGGGAATTCCAGGGGCTCCTGGGCTAGCCAGACTGGCCAAGTCAGTGAGTCCCAGGTTCAGTGAGAGTTCCCACCTCAGAAACAAATAAAAATCCCTTCCTTCAATATAGAAAACAGGAAGGACAGATTCTTTGAGCCTGAGGGATGACAATCGTGTTTTATATCTGGTCTCCACAAGCATACACTCTCATGCGCACACATACACACAGACACACACACACATACACAAACACTCACCCATATACACACATAAATCCCAACACACACAGAAAGCCACTGAAAACACTCAGAGCATAGAAGGTAGATTCTAAGCATTCAAGAAACACATGACAGACAGGGAAAAATATGAAATAACACGTTTAAAGATCCCTTTGTCCTTTATTTACTCTTGTTCTGATGTATCATGTAATTACATAAACATCCCCAGCCCTATAGATATTTCAGCACCACAATCACCATGTAACATCATCAGAAATATGGCTTGAGAAGATGGGTTTCAATTCGTGTCTGTTTGCTTCTTTTTGTTGTTGAAATTAAGGCGTTGAATGTCTGTGTGTCTCAGAAGATGCCTTGCAGTGTTTGGGAAACTGAGAAGCTTAGTCTGCGTGCAGGCTTCTAGAAGGAAGGCATTCTACCCAGGCTGCTGCTGTGGGACCTTCCCCCTGTCTCCTGGTCACCCCCAAAGACACCCTGTGGAGTGTAGGGTCACAGAACTTCTTTCAGAGAGCTGCCATCTTTTAAGCTGGCCCCAAAGGGAAGGGAACCCCAAGAACAGTGCTGGGCAGCTCAGTCCAGTGCTTTGAGCAGGTCTATGCTGTAACAGTGGTAAGTGAAACACTGTCTACATGGGAATCTGGTACTTTATACCCCATGTCCTGCAACTCTTCCAGCGTGAGCTTAGCCAGATGCTCCCATAAGAGTTACATATGTGATAAACCATCACCCACTCTTTACTGAAGACATGTAACTACCTACCAATTTTTTCACATAGGCACATAAGTATAATTAGCTTGATATCCTAAATATTATACCAATACAATTGAAAAACTCTTTTCTATGAAGTTGGAATGCCGATATACCACCCCAAAGTTTCTGTCTAGGAGGCTTGCATAATACCCCTTTTAACAATAGTGTCGTTGTAGAGAACATGCATTTAAAACTGTTTTCCACACCCATACTATTTTGAGAGTGAATTCTTAAGTTTTGGTTTTACTTATTATCTCCTTATAAAAACTTTAAAATCAAAGGCATTGAAGTGTGGGGTGGTGTGTGTGTGTGTGTGTGTGCTTTTGTGTTTGCAAGTGTTTGTGTGCTTGTAGTGTTTGTGTGTGTGTAGAAAACATATTCTGCTTTTGAAATGTGACTACATCGTCTCCATTAGTGACATTGTGGATGTCTAGCCAAATGGGGAAGTTTATGCATAATTTTAGACTTTCAGCTCAGTTCCCCTGCAGCCTGACTGATGGACCAGGGACCAGTGTGATGGCAGAGAGTGAGGCAGCTTTTTCGGGGAGCAGGTCTGGCTGCAACCCCATGCCCATGGCACATTCTCCACCCCTTAGGGACCTTCAGTAGCTGTGTTTCTGGAAGACTAAAGTTTGTTGCATGAACAAAACAGAAAAGAATATTCCCCATAGCCCCCACATCTGGCAGAAACCAGGGAGCTGAGGCACAGCAGGCAGAAGCTGCCTCTTTCTCCCCTTCTGAGAACACGGGGAGCCCTGCAGAGCCAACTTCTTCTGTTAGCTCTCTAAGTGTGATTCCAGGTTTCCAGCTCGCTGTTAATGGGTGTTCGGCCACAATGGAGGATGGGCCCCGTGTGGTTATAGAGTCTGCTTCACTGTTTGGCTGTTCTCACTACACAAGGGCACCACTGGCTCCCCACACAGTGAGCAGGAAGTGTCCCTGGGACCACAGTCTTCTTTGACATTGGAAAACATCTTCAGCCTCGTGCAAGAGGCAGTCCTTCTGGCTTGAGGTGATTCTCTGAGGTGTTCTCCTCAGGAAAGACAAAGGCTTTGTTTGTGATAAGCGTCTATGTTTTAGAACTTACTCTTTAAAAAATATACTTTTTTAGAAAAATTTTGAGATTTTTCTTCATGGATTATGAACAACACAACAGAGCAGAAGGGTGGGGAGACATGACTGTGAGCCATGCTCAAGTTCTGATGCTAGCAGTGGTATAGTCGGGGACCTGGTACCCTGAACTTCCTGATCTCAGCATCTGTCTTCAGGCAAGGTCTCTACGTATTGCATTGTGTAGCCTCTTGGCTATGTCTCCTGGCAAATATCCAAGCTTAGGAAGGTCCTGTCAATGATGACCCAGGGTCCAGACCCCTGCAGCTCTGCAGCTAATGAGGGGCATTGCAAAAGGAGGCTGCTGCTTCCTGGCCTGCTGTCCATCATACAGGATTCTCTTGCTAGATGCCCAGATGTCCCAGTTTTTACATCACTGAAATACTCATGGTGCATGTATGGTACTTTCTGTCACTTCTGGAAGCCCTTAAGGTAAAGAAGGCTTCTAGGACAATGACATGGGGGTGGGGGAGGTACTAATTGCATGGCTCTATACCAGGGAGCTGGAGCATTATCTCCTATACCTCATGGAGTGCTTGCCTCTGTCTCCCTTCTGAGTCTGGATTGTGCTAGATTTGAGCTAGTGATGTCATTTGGGCTTTGAGGACCAGAAGCTTGGACTTCCTGTATTACTGGCTCCCTGTCCTCTTTTGAGAAGCCATTGTGTAAAATGAGGATAAACAAGGCATATGGTAAGTGTCCAGCAGATGATAATGATTGGAATTGATGCTTTGGAGTGTTGCAAGGTGAGCTGCAGTTGATAATACAGGAATTTCAGAACTCTCCTGTTTCTAGAATCAGCAGTCCAAGGAGCCAATGCTTAGAAAGCTAATAGTTTTAGAGAGTCTGTGCTATGGATCTAAATTTCAAACATATCAATCTTGCTAAAAACCCTGCAGCTTTCTTCTGACTGCATTTATTCTTAGCTTGGCCAAATGTGAGAGGAATGTGACCCTTACTAAATCCGACTCAGACAGAGTCCCCAAAGAGGCAGTCTAGGACCTTGCCTGTTTCCACGCTGTGGAAGGTAACACGCATCCCTGAGTCTGCAGAGGATGGGAGAGAGAGGGAGGCAGAACCCAGAAAAAGTCCATGTCCATGCTTCTACTGGGAGTCTGTGGGCATGAAGGTCACAAATAATGACATTTCAACAAACTACCCATTGCCTTCTGTATGTTGATCAGTGCAGTATGATTAATTACATGGATGTGGTTGATCAATACTATTACATGCATACAGTTGATTACTGAAGTGTGTTACATGGGTAGAGTTGATCATTATTACCTAGGTACAGTTGATCACTGCAGTGTGTTACATGGGTAGAGTTGATCATTATCACATGGGTACAGTGGTTACTGCAGTATGTTATATGGGTAGAGTTGATCAATATCACATAGGTACAGTTGTTACTGGAGTGTGTTACATGGGTAGATGTGATCATTATCACACGGGTACAGTGATCACTGCAGTGTGTTACATGGGTAGAGGTGATCATTATCACATAGGTACAGTGGTCACTGCAGTGTGTTACATGGGTAGATGTGATCATTATCACATAGGTACAGTGGGTACTGGAGTGTGTTACATGGGTGGAGTTGATCATTATCACATAGGTACAGTTGTTACTGGAGTGTGTTACATGGGTGGAGTTGATCATTATCACATAGGCACAGTGGTCACTGCAGTGTGTTACATGGGTGGAGTTGATCATTATCACATTGGTACAGTGGGTACTGGAGTGTGTTACATGGGTAGAGTTGATCATTATCACACAGATACAGTGATCACTGCAGTGTGTTACATGGGTAGAGGTGATCATTATCACATAGGTACAGTTGGTACTGGAGTGTGTTACATGGGTGGAGTCGATCAATATCACATAGGTACAGTTGGTACTGGAGTGTGTTACATGGGTGGAGTTGATCATTATCACATAGGTACAGTGGGTACTGGAGTGTGTTACATGGGTGGAGTGGATCATTATCACATAGGCACAGTTGGTCACATTGTTACTACACAGGTTCAGCTCATCTTCACATTATTAATGCCTCCAGTTGCTCACTGCAACACAATCACACTGGTATAATTTACCATGTCCTTCACAGGTCCCTACCCCGTCTCCTCTCTCTCCATGAAGATGTTCCCATAGACCACAATAAGATGTGAAGAACTCTGTAACCACTGTGACAAAGACAGTGAGACCTCTTTGCTCTACATTTCCAGCAATGCCATGAACTTTGTGATCCCACAACACAACACCAACACAGCTGTGAATTTCATTGTGTTCTCTCTAATGGAAAGTTCACTGTTGGAATTTTAATTTTAGGAACTGCACAAGTGAGATTTTTCTCCCTTTTAATTTGAGGACTGAACAACAATAATTTCATCTTTTCGTGAACACAAAATGAAGGTCCTGCTACCCTAGCAGAGACATTCTTCAGGAGGGTCTCAAATATTAGTTTTAAACTGATAATGTTGATTGACTGAGGTGTTATCCAGCATAATAATCTATTATTTTTTGTATTTGAAGCTTCCAATAACATAATGTGGTAGGCAGTGCTCTTGAAAACTGAGTGAAAGCTGATGAATCTTGGAAGGGGTTAGGGAAGAGATCTATAGGAAAGGTTGCATCTTGCTCTCCTGGTTGGATGTTACCTGGACATTTACTTTCAAACTCTAAATGCAAACAGCATTGTAATCTCCCTGAAGGCTTTTTACCTTAATGGTTCTCCATTTGTCCTGACCAGATCCCTGATCTAAGCCCAGCAAGGGACAGTGGGGGAGGGACTGGGTGATACTTGTGGCCCTTGAAGAACTCACACAGCTGCAACATCTCTCTCCTGAGCACAGCTGTCCTCTCCTGAGGGACTGAGGTGTGGGGAAAAGATGCTTCTTAATGATTTGTGAACCTGAAGGTCTGAATCCCCAGACCTCAACCTGTTGTTGTATTAGATGCCATTGAACAGGGGCAGCCTTGGGGCAGTGCGACCATCGAGGAGCAGAGCTGGACATCACAGGGGCTCTCTGCAGCCAGGTGAGGATGGAAAAACATCCGGGTTATTCCCCTGTGCCAGCAGCATTGAAAGAACATGTGATTTATGGTGAACCCAAGGGGCAGTTCTAACAGGGGACAGATCACTTCATCTGCTCCAAGCTGGTATCACACTGACAGCAGAGAGAGATTAGGTGAGCCATTGAATGAATGACCAGGGCTTCACGGACAAGTGAGTGGTCCAAAGTCCATGTTCCAAAGGAAGCTCACATCTCCTCCAAGTCATCCTGGGATGGGGAGGACACTGGGGAACATTCTCCAATTGTCATGAATCCCAAACTCAGGGTCTCAGTTAGGTTCATTCTGAGATATATGGACCTGTGGGATGTGGAGCATTATGCCCTATGTTTTTTTCCTACCCTGTCTCTTGGTCATTTACCTTCTCCGTCCTCCTGGATCTGGACCAGGAAGGTTTCTCTGGGCTTCTGCGCCTCCTTGGGAAGGAAAGTCATCAAGCTCGCATCTCCCAGCCCCCACCCTCTGTTTCTGGCCAGATCATCTTGGCACAAGAAGCACAAACAAACTTTGTTAACAGCTTTAAACTTGGAAGGCTCGCTTTTTAAATATTTGCCGCTACATAATTGAAACAGCTGTTTTAATGAGATACCTACTGTCATCATTTTACCCTGGCTGAGCCGGGTGACAACAAAGCAGTAATAACGAATTCAATAATAATTAACTCGGGTCATCTGCTCATCCGTCACGGCCCATCAGCTTTAGGGAGAAAAATCCCAGCGAACTTCTCTCCTTTGTGAGCTTTTCCAAAACTCTGTAATAAAACGCTTAGAGAGGACTCTAGGTAGCCCTTCAAAAGTTCTAAGCAAACTGGTAAGTAGGTTAATTAAATTTTATGCATGTTTAAATGCTAATGATTACATTCCTGACACTACAGTGTAATCTGATATGGAATGATGTCATGCAAACAGTGGTTTTAGTGCCGAAACACATTTCCATCCCCACGCCGAGCAGCAGCAGTAGCTCCGGATCATTTATCGAAGGCCAGGAAGTTGACAGCGGCAGTGGAGAGCCTGGTTCCTCGCAGGTCCCTTAACTTGTCTAATGCATGCTAATCAGGGAAGTTGCAGACAACCAACCGCTCCAAGCCCCGGCAGCAAAGTGGCAGAGCCATCCAAAGGTTGGTGTTTTGTACCCTGCGTCTACAGCCACAAGCCTGATGTGGACAGCAAGAAGCATCCCTGCCTGCCTGCCAGGATTCTAAAACTGAAAGTAAGGTCAAGTGCCCATGCTTATTGCTCCCCGTGTTCTGGTCCTACTGTAAGCCCCCTCGCCCCCACCCCAGCTCTTGTTGCCTGCCCAGGGCTGACAGTATTTCTGAGCAAGGAGAGGAAGCAGATGCTGAAGCTTTTGATTCCATGGAGGAAACGGTAGACATTATCAACTTGCTAGACAAATAACTCAGAATTCGCTGTGGCGACTTGGTGCAGGGTTTCTCTGACTATATTGGGCATGGGGACTGTTTCGGGGCATCACTGTGTCTCTGTGCTTCTGGGGTTCAGCCCGAGAGTCCACTGCTTGGAAGAAGTAGCCCGAGTTGAAGACTCAGTAATCCATGTCGGGTCAGTGCCAAACAAAGGGAAAACAAAAACCTCCAAGAATTGCTCTAAAATGTAGGGCTGCTTCTCATCTCAATTCCTATTTTCCCAGTTACGCGCATGCTTTCAGGCAAGATGGTCAGAACTCTGTAGCTGGCTCCATCAGTACCTCACGGCATCACACTTAGCCCAATGCGCGTGCAGCTTCTCACATACCATCCTCCTGTTCTACCATGTGCTAACATGTATACTTCCTGCTTTTCCTTCTGAGCAAAGCTACCCGATGGAGCACTGGCTTGAGGGGTTGAGTAAGGTGACCATAATATGTTGAACCACTAGTCGATCATGGAGAGTCTAATGGAGCTGTGCAAACAACAGTCTCTGCCCTGACCCAGCAAAATTTCAGTGTTATCAAATTGCTAAGTCCTTGATAATATCTGCACATTACCCTGGATTGTGAAGGAAAGCTCAGAGCTCAAAACCAAATGGCCCACATACTGCTAAATGCTTGGTTCAGAATGCAATTTTTTCCCAAATTAAGCATTATTACAATGCTTTTTTTTTCTCCCCCCTTCTTGCCTAAAAAAAAGCCAACTCTCGTTTTCTGTGTGAGATTGGAACAAGGACATTTAAGACAAGCAGCACCAGCAGGGCAGACGTATGGCAGCATCCCCAGTTACTGGGAAATAGCCCCACTGTACTCGTAACTCTTCATCTGGTATACCAAAAAAGAGCTTTCAAGTATCCAGTTTGTCAGAAGGCTGGAACCAGCTTGCAGCTATTACCACCGTGTATACACTGGCTGAGAATTTTAACATGCACCCCTGTGAACTGATTTTGTTAGCTTTTCCAAGAGGCTCAGAAAAATAAGTAATTCTGCATTTCAAAAATGTTTGGATAAAGCAGGTAAAGGCATTGTGTTTCTTGATATGGATATGTGCAGGGCAAGGTATGATTTCATCCAAAGGGGTGTTTGCGCTTTAGGTTAGAACGGCATATTTGAATAGCCTGAAATGTGGCCAAGCTATTATCTAGCTTGAAGACAGACTGTATAAAACAAAATATCTCCCCAAAGAAACTAGGTGAGAACCTCAAAGCAAGAAAATCCAAGATATAAAAAACATAAATATTGATATGAATATTACCAATAGCAAAGCCCAAACTCTAAACTCTTAGTAAAAGTATAATTGGAAATCTTCATGGAATTGGCTTTGGTAATGATTTCTCAGGCATGACACCAAAAACACAGACAATATAAAGAAAAGATAAAGCCAGGCAGTGGTGGTACATGCTTTCAGTCCAGCACTCTGGAGGCAGAAGCAGGAAGATCTATCTCTGTGTTCAAGGCCAGCCTGCTCTAAAATGTGAATTTCAGAACAGCCAGGGCTACACAGAGAAACACTATGTTGAAAACAACAATAACAACAACAACAACCTAACAACAACAACCACACACACACATACACACACACACACAGAGAAAGAGAGAGAGAGAAGTTGGAACTGACCAAACTTTAAAACTTCTGTGGACCAAAGGCCACTACTAAGAGAGAAAAGTTGGCCAACAGAATGAGAGAGGTCACGTATTTGATGGAAGATTAATATACAGACTATATAATGAACTCAAAGCACTCATCAACTAAAAGCAAGAACTTCCATACAAAGGATGAAGGCCACGGAGAGTCAGTTCTTTGGGGAGATGCCCAGGTGGCCAATAGACTCGTGGAAAGACACTCACCATTGCTAGTGATAAGGAAACCAAAACCTATGCGATTCCCTGTTTCCCTTATTACATGTATTAGGGTAACTATTATTTCAGAAGGAAATGACAGGTGTTGAGGAGTGAGTGTGTGGAGGCGTTGGAACCTTGTACTTAATGTGGAGGCTTGATCTGTGCCGGGAGGCAGAGGAGCCCCTTGTGAACTGATACTAACTGTGTGACCAGAAAATTCCACTGCCTCAGGCCCCCTGGGCATCTGCTACCACTGAAAGTGTTGTGACAGCCAGACTTTCATAAGCAGAGCCACGCAGGAGTCAAAAGTAGGCAGGCAGGACGTGATCTCTCTGTACAACTGGATGCTGCTATTATCTTTACAGCTAAGAGTCCCTGCTACACACCATGCCGTGAGGAGCTGGTGCTGAGTGAGAAGGACAGCCACAAAGAGTAGCCTGCATCCCATGTGATCTTCTGCCCCAGGAGTGGGAAGGAGGGTGTGGTCATCAGGAGCTGGATAAGAAGCACAGGGATGAGTCATCTCTAAAGATCGATGATGGCAGAATTGGCACAACAAGCACAGTATACTTAAAGCCACAGTACTTTAAAGTTAAGATAGCTAATAAAAGTAACTTATGCTATGTTTTAGCCATAGGGCATTGTTTTTTCCATGACTGTGACCATACACCTGATAAGCCACTTAGGAGGGAAGGGTTTCCTCTGGGTTACTTTTTTCCCCAGGAGATAGAAACTGTCACTGTGGGGAAGGTGGGGTGCCAAGCGCAGGAGGCTGCTGATCACAGTGTGTTCCCAGTCCAAAGGCAGAGCGCAAAGATGAGATGAGCCCAGCCTGTAAAACCTCAAACCTCCTCACTCCACACACGCCCAACTCCTACCAGGAACCTACTTCTGCTAGCGAGTCTCCACCTCCTGAAGGCTCCACACTCGTCCCTGACAGTGCCATCCACTGGGAACCAAGCGTTCCAACACAGGAGCCTACAGGGCAGATAATCGGAGACCAAGGAGGAATTTGCATCTCTGCCGTCCACATCATTATCAAGGAGACCTGCAAAAATGGTGTCTGGGTTATTCAAGGATGCTTGAGATCCAGGTGTAAGGAGTGCCGTTCCCTAGTACTGGAGCCTCATCTGCCTCTGGGAGCTTTCTCAGGCTTAAAACTGAGGCTATTCTAGCTAGCCTACCAACGTGCTTTCCTAGGGTAGTCACCTAGGGTGACTTGAAAATGCTGTGGGCCTTGCAAGATACCGACAAGAAATACAGCAGTCACAAAGTGTATTAAAGGTGCGAAACAACAGTGTGTGACGGGAGAAGGAGTTTTGGTTTACACCAATAGGGAACTCATCGGGCTCACAGTGAGGTGTGTACAGCAATGTTTCCTTGACTGCCATTAGCCCAAGGTAAATATTTTTAAAACAGTGTCATTTTAGCATTTTAAGCTCCAATGCTAACCCCAAATGAAGCTAGCTTGCCCTATTGGGAGCCCTGTAGTTGGGAGCAGGGAGAAGTTTAATCAGTGTTTGAGTTGTTCTCATGGAACTGTAATCACTAACCCATTACAAGCAGGCAGCACAGTTAACCAGGTGAGATCTTTGCTCTGAAATTGCCCTAATCGTCGGCGGAGAACACGCTCCTTCCCAGCTGCACAAAGACCCCATTTTCCGAGTGATCTACAATCCCAAATTAGCCCATGGGCTTTTGGGCTCTGATCCACCTTGGCATCGAGTCTGCTTTTCTACCCATTGCTGTGCTCTCTGCCACAGCCTTCAACCCTAACCGCATACCTCAATTCTGGGGGCACCTTAACAGAGCACGGGAGCTGTGGCTTGCCCCCGGGGACCTGAGCTCAACTGCTCTGTGTGCAAGCAAGGAACCTCAGTCTTCACAGCTCCAAAGGTGAACCCCATGCACTCCCAGCAATGAGACCTTATAAGCTTCTCAAAGATCAAATATTTTGACAGTCAAGATTTGCGGTTGTTAATGCACAGGTTTTTTTCCAGATCTTTCGGCTCAGAGGAGTGCTGCAAGAATTGCCTCCTGTTGTGGCTGGCTTGAAAATATTTGAACCAAACTTTCTTAGCAAGCTGCATCCAGGCTGGAGTTTGGTGGGTAGGAGTGGTGACTGTGCAAGCGTGTGGACCTGAGTTCAAATCCCCAGCACCCATGTAACAAGCTGAGTGTGGCCCTCTTTTTACTTGTAACCCAGCTCTGTGGAAGATAGATATGAGAGAGTTCCTGGGGCTCGCTGGCTGCCAGCCTAGCTCCAGGTTCAATGAGAGATCCCGTCTCATAGGAAAAAGTCAGAGAATGATAGTACAGGGCACCTAATGTCTTCCCTTGGTTCCTAAGTGCCTGCATGGAGATGCACGCATGTGCAAATGTATGCACACATCACACATGTACACTGAATACTACACACACATACATTCATGCATACATACATACATACATATATGCATGCATAATACATATATACATGCCCACATATATACCATGTAAAAAGCTGCACCCACAGAAGCACCATTAGGGTCCACGTGCCTGAGCTTTTACTGCCAACCATCACAGGTGCTGAGCTACTTCAGTGTATCAGGGCCTTCTGAAGAAAGCTCTTATGCCTGGTTGTCCCATCAATGGAATGAGCCCAAGACTGCCATAAAGACCAGGAATAAAAGCCGGGCCATGGTGTGAGCCCCTGATGCAACCCCAGTGATCATCAGCTGGCAGGTGGCTGGGGCCAGATTCCCCCGCTGGTGTTCTGAGCAGGTAGAGTGAGACAGAAGTTTACCCACCGTTCTGATCTTTGGAACTGTAAATTAGGGATCCAGATGTATAATCTGGGAACTTATCCAAATTCATTTTTAGGAAAGGTGAAGTCTTCAGCACACAGCTGCACCATGAGGAATGTTTTTTATTTCGGCACCAGGAACTGTCAGGGTCCGACAGGTGAGCCAGGGAAGCAGCTCACAGAGTCTCAAAGCAAAGCCAGACTCCATCTGGACGCTGGAGGGTCCTTCGGCTAAGGCAGTAAAGAAGCCAGGGCTCTCACCCTGTCTCACAGAGGGTTTTGGAAGAACTGTTTCATCCTGATTTCCTTTCTTCCCCTCCACAGGGACCCCAGGTTCTCAGCCTTTCCTCAAGCCTCAATGTCACAATTGCCACCCTTCTCCCACCTCTATCCTTGCTCTGATGTCATTGTGGTGGTGGCAGTCACAGTACAGCACAGGAATGCAGGGGTGACACACGGGACAGAGGGGACCCGGGCATGCTCATAGACATGTCATAGAAAGAGCTGCTGCATTACCTGACATCCATGAATTTAAAGTGAGCTCTGCTTTGTGACCCACACCTAGAATCCCAGCATCTGGGAAGCTAAGGCAGGAGGAGGGCAGGTTGGAGGCCAATGTGGGCTACCTTCTCTGAAAAACAAAAGCAGAAACAAGAGAGAAAGAATGAAGACTGGAGACCCTGGCACTACCAATAGCATCTTCTTTCAAAATAAACCAAACTGGTGAGTCTAGAGAGGAAGTAAGGTGAAACTGTGTACATTACCCAATTAACAAAAAGGAAAGAAAAAGGGAAAGAGGAAAAAAAAAGGAGTAAATGCCACAAACAGAAAAATCTACAGGCAAGTTAGCGCTCAGTCTGGCCACGCCAGTGGTAACTGTAATTCTAACAGACATTGGTACTGAAGACAGCCAGAGCAAGAGACCTCCCTGTGTTCAAGACTTGATATCAAGTTCAATAATGGTGTGGCTCTAACACCTGTGAAGAAATGAACTTGCTAGCAAGGTTAGAGCAAGCAGGCAAAGAGCAAGGCTTCCTTCTTCCACGTACTTTATATAGGCTTTCAGCAGAAGGCATGGCCCAGATTAGAGGTGGGTCTTCCTACCTGAAAGATCTGGAACAAAGGTGCATCTTTTCTCCTCAAAGAGTGTGATTAGAAGTGGATTTCCCCATTTCAAATAGTTTAATTAAGCAAAAATCCGTCACAGGTGTTCCCAGCCTTTTTTGGGCTTTAATTCCAGATGTAGTCAAGTTGACAGCCAAAACAGCCATCACAACCTGGGGTCCTTGAAGTGAAGGAGAATATACTAAATGTAACTCGACTGTATTACAGATATCTGGAGCCACCTGTCACAGAGGTAGGAAGAAAAGTCTCTGGTCTACCTAACCTTGGAGCTGAGAGCAGCCTGCAGCCTAAGACAAGAAATTTGCATGAAAGATGTTCTCTTTCATGTGTGGATATCTCTAGAAATGTGTTTCAATAATTCTGATATTGATAGGCGTGCCCATTGGACTGGACCATTCAGTAATGGCTATCAGGCAGTAGAGAACAGATTCTCACAGTTGGAGTAAGAGGCTAGAGACATGCCATGTTCAGGATTGCCTGTGTGTTGCCCTATGAAGACAGAGAGGTTAGAATGAGCTCTAAGCCTGCTAAATGCTTACATTCATGTATGTATAGAGAAGTATCAGATACCTGCCAACACATCAGTGTGAGCAGAAGCCTGTTTGTTTCCTTGATTGGTTGCTGGGGGGGGGGGGATAGATGCAACAGATCAATTGTACTGGTTACTTTTTCATTACTGTAACAAAATATCTTGCCAAAAGAAACTTAAGGAAGAAAGGTTGTAATTTGCTCACACTTAGGTGGCACATTCCATATGACAGGGAAATGGTGGTGGCAGGACCTTGAAGAAAATGGTCACACCGCCTCCCCAGCCAGGAAGCAGAGAGAGACAAATTCCAGTGCTCAGCCTACCTTATTTTTTTCTTTGTAAATTCAGTCCATGACCCTGCCAATAGAACGCAGCTGTGCATGGCTAGCATGGGTCTTCCACCCTAATTTACACACGTGACCCACTTGAAAAACTGCTTTGCAAGCAGGTTCAAGGTTTGTCTCCTAGCTAAATCTAGATTCTGTTATGCTGACAGTCAGGATTAGCTATCATACTAGTCAAAGAGCCCCTGAGCAGCGTGGAGTCCAGATCTTGGTTCTAGTACCATTCTCAAGCAAACAGAGCTGGATTGGGCTCCTTGGGTGAGCTCTAGTTTAAGAATAGGACAGGAAAACAGAGTATGAGGCTAGGATATCTGCATGTTTTTAACCTGTATAACTATTCTCTCAGCAGCTGGTAGAACACAGCATTCCTTTACTAACATCTGCATAATATCCCATAGGATGACTCTCCTATGTTTATTTAACATTTTCTCCAATGAAAAGCGCTCACTCCCTTTCCAGGTTTTGGCTGTTTAAGTGTCTCAAGTAGTGTTCCAAATCTGTAGCCATTTTTATCAAGATTAGAAATGATGATTTATAAAAGTGAATGGTTCAAGTGTCTAATTATTTTCGGTAGACATTTATACAATATCTACTCTTATAGTTATTTATTTATGTGTGTGTGTCTATGTATATGCACACATGCATGTCCTTGTGGGAGTCACTTCTGCTGTCCTTTCGCTGTGTGGGACTTGAACTCAGGTCATCAGAGTTGGCGGCAAGCACTTCTACCTGCTGAGCTATCTCGCCGGCCCTCTGATCTATAAATAGAGAATCTTTATCTTTTGCAAAGGGTGCGACTACAACAATCTTTAATAATTTTAGTTGTTGGTGTATTCTTCTTTATTAAGACCATTCTTTTACTGTGAATTTTACTATTTCACGTATGTCTCCAGGGGTTCATTTACCATTCGCTTCCAATTATTTTAACTCCCTTGCACATTTGGATAGTTGCTTTGTTCCTGAATTGGGTTCGCATGCATTTGAATTATACTACTCGTGTTATAAAGTGAATACTTGTTTTATATATAAAAACCTCATCTTTGATGCTGTTATTTTCTGTGTATTTAAATTTTTCATCTTTTATTTTGACTGATGACAGTTTTTTTTCATCTTTATTAACTCCATTTCCTAGTTTATTTTTGTAATCTTTTTCTCTTTCATTTTCTGTCTCCTCCAAGTGGATATGTGGTTTCTCTAGCTTTGTGTCTGGTACCAAGTGGTTTGTTTGTTTCATGCTTATAAAAGAATGCATACACAGAGAAGCAAAGGAGAACTGTCTGTCCAGCACTAATAATCTACAAGAATTTGGGTTTGGAGGAGGGAGAAAAATATTGCTTAAATATCCTTTAAAATTAGAAACTACAATACAAATAAATAAGCTATGACATGTGACTAGGCTCTCTCACTGTCCCACTTAATCATCAATGGACCTGCCTCAGGTCTCTCACAGTCCCACTAATCATCAATGGACCTGCCTCAGGTCTCTCACGGTCCCACTAATCATCAATGGACCTGCCTCAGGTCTCTCACTGTCCCATTAGCAAAGCTGGGGAGCTCCACATAGCTCCGCATATAAATACCATTTTCTGTTCCTCGTGCTTTTAGGTACCAGCTTTAACTATGCTGCTTTTGCGGTTGCACATGGGGTTATCAAATATTCCTCCAGGATGGTCAATCTCTATTGAGGCATCATGAGGATGCTAACTGTGATGATGCCAGTGGAGTCCTACCAGATTTACTGGTGGTATCAGTGTGGTTCTGATGCAGAGGCCCCTGCAGGACTCAGAATTATGTCTCCATTGCTCTGATAATGCATACAATATTCAGGCAAGCGTGCACACACACGCACACACACACACACACACACACACACACACACACTAAATGTCAGAAGACTCTTCTTGGGACCAAATACTTGTTCAGGCTGGATAGGAGATTTTCAAAATCTTGGTGCCATCCTGAACTAGCAGAGAAAAGGGCTGTCTTTGTAGACATTCAAGTACAGAGGAAGCTGATTCCTTCAGTCACCAGATCCTGGGGTCTGTCTGAAAGAACAGAACCTACCTTCAAAGTCCAACAATGTGGATCAGAAAGACTCCAAGTTCATCCTGAGGGAGGGGATGAATTGTTTATAAAGCACTTTATCTAGGACTGCTGGATTGGTGGTAAGTTCAAATTTCAAATACAAAAAACACTTTCTTCAATATATGTATAAGAAATACATATACTAACAGTTCATTGCTTCTTCAAAATTCAATTCAGTTTTTAAATGCATATCCCATAATCCCAGTACTTGGGAGTAGTAGAGATAGGGGGATCAGGGGGTCAAGGCTGTCTTCTGTCTCATAAGGAGTTTGAGGGAAGGTGAGCCTGCATAAGACCTAGCCTCAAAAGAGAACCCTAATAAAAAAAATAAGTAAAGAAGCAGACATCTCTTATTTTATTAAGCAATCCACTCCTAACTCATGAACTCTGATAAAGTATATGTCTTTGTTTTATGTGAAAAGAACATCCCCCAAATCTCCTGGAGTTTTATCTCTCAACTAGCTGTCCTTCAGGGAGCAGTGGTCCAACAATTTAAGAATTTCTTCATGAATGGTACAGTTCTGGACAATCAAGAGCACATTGCTAATGAGCAAGAGCACCTTTATCCTAATCCTCCAATAATTTCTATAAAAGCATTACAGAAATAATTTTAAATAATTAAAAATTGAGAAGCACCAACAACCACAGAATAAGACTATAATGTCTGTAGATTTTGAAATTCATGTGTGTGACTTTTGACGATGTGTAATTATTAAGTTTTGTGAAGCTAGTAGAGGAGAAGAAAAGGTGGAGGAGTGATGATGCGTGGCTTCAACAGTTACTATAAGCTGTAAAGATCGTGGCACTGCAGTATTGTAAGTGGAGAAGCTGGACAGAATAGAAATCCAGGAAATGTCCCAGGTGAACACAATCTATAGACTTTGACATAGGAGTAGAAGATTTAGGCTGTAGCAAAGGTCATTTTCTCAACACACTGGGACTGGACATCTCATGATAAAAGAATATAAATACAGATCTTAAAGTTTTTGCAAGAATAAATCCTGGTGTGTGTGTGTGTGTGTGTGTGTGTGTGTGTGTGTGTGTGTGTGTGTGATGAAAAGTTAGGATCTTGGATCTAAATGCAAAACTCAAAACTACAAACCCAGTAGGTGCTAGGTAAACACCTCGGTGACCTTGAGTTTGATGAGGTTTTAGATCTAACATAAAAAGCCTGGTCCATGAGGAAGCATCCATATATGCTGAACTCATTAAAATGAACATGTGTGTTCATTGAGAATGAAAATACCAGTCAGGTTCTGCAAAAAGATCTTTGGAAAACACAAACACAATGGGGTAATAAAATTCACAACATTTACAGAGCCCTTAAAACTCGTCCTTCACAAACCAAATAACCCACTTACAAGATGAGCAGCAGACCCGAACAGTTGCTTCACTAGGAAGACCTACAGGTGATAAATCAGCTCCCATAACTCATAAATGAGAATTAGAAACACAGTACACCTATGGAAATGGCCAAAATCACACCACCAATAGCAAGTGCTGACAAAGATGTGGAAGAGCAGAAACTCATCGGCTGTAAATTGAACAGCAATATTGAAATAGATTTTTAGGTTCTTATAAGACCCAACCCATCCTCGTTATACAGTCCAATAATCACTCTTCTTGTCATTTTTCCTCAACTTGAAAACTTGTGCCCACACCACAACTGCCTGAATGACAATATTATTCACAATACCTTGAACTTGTGAGCAAGGCATACACCCTTCAGTCAATGGCTGGGTAGATAAACTGGTTCATCTGGACCCCAGAGGAATTGTATCTGAGGATAGCAATGATTCCCTAAGCCACAAATACACAGGGAAGATGGAAACACATGTTCTATGAAAGAGAAACAATCCCCATACAGGAAAACCTGTAAAAAGTCTAAATATTGTGTGGTTCTGACTCTGTGACATTGTAGGAAACAGTAACACTGAAGACAGTGAAAAGACCAATGATTGCCAAGGCAGGGGGAGACAGAGTGGCACAGAAGACATCAGGGGGTGGAGCCATTCTGTCTGATATTGTGGTGATGGACAGCTGTCAGTAACCACCTATCAAAGCTAATAGACTATAAACCACAAATACTGAACCTTAATCAAATTAATGGTATGACCACACTGGCTCCTCAACTGCACACACCTATGGTGCTGTCCAGGGCGAGGACACCCAGAGCACAGGAAGGGGAAGAGACTGCAGGGGACTCTGGATTTCTTGTCTAGTATCTCTGTGGACTTCAAACTGCTCTACAAGTGAAGTCTCTTGATTGAGAGTTCTGAAAAAAATGCATGTTTATAAAATTTATATGCTAAAATAATACATTTGACAAAATAGGAAAAATAATCACATATATAATACTTAAGATTACAAACTTGGTGAATGACTTACTTGGTACAATAGACTCAATTGGAAAGAGAGTTAGAATACAAAGTTTAAGAAATCACCCTGACTGTAGGAAAAGCAAAAGAAGGGAAAATCTGGTAGCAGACACAGACAAGAGGCTGTTTTGTCAGTCACCCTGTGCTTGTGATATCAAGATGAACTCCAGGACAACAGCCCCTGGAGACGTACGAAGAAGGCAGAGTCTTGGACCTCGAACTTGGGTCGCAAATAGAGCTAAGGCTTACACCCGTTTCCAGCATGCCATTGAATAGTTCCAGTGTCTGTTCCTCTTAAGAACTTCTGGGCTAGAAAGCAGTCTAACATCTGGACCACCTGTGCGTGTCTTGGGGCGCACCATGCTTTTTGATTTACTGCCTTTTCATAAGGACCTGATTGCTTCAAATAGGTCAAGAAAGTACACCTGATTCCAGAATGTCTGCAATGGAAACCATATCTATCAGGTGGAGAAGACCACCAGAATACTCACATTTGCTTGCTCTGGGTTACAACTTAGGTGGGTTGTATGTGGGGGTCGTGTGATTAGTTGTAGGAGTTGTGAAAAATCTGGCTGCACATCAAAGATTTCTGAATATGCAATCAGAATTAATTCAAAATCAAATGAGTCATGAATCTGAGGTATTCCCATGGTTATGGAAACAATACGCACAAGCATTGTGTCAAGCCATTCAGTGTCAACTAACACAATGTCTGAAACACCCAGAAGCAGATTTGAGACTTTGGCATATTATGAATTGCAGGGTTTTCTTTTTTACTAAATACATAAAATGTTCTGTTTCCAAAGAAACATGATTGTTTAATTACAGAACACAAAGACTTTTAATACTTCTATACCACCACTCCTCAACCAATATAAAATTTTGTAGAAATGTTTGGTTTTATAAATTGCTATTGATTTGTTGACATAAGAGTTTTTTCATTTAAGTTTTGGCTTAGAATTTAGGAGAGAATTTTCAGCAATTTCTGAAAGAAAAATTTTCAACTTGTTTTTCTGTGTATTTATATGAAGCAATAGTCTTAGCATAGATGGTACAATCTAAATATAGATCAGTTCTAGAAAAATGCTGAAGATATGCTGTCCTGCAGAATCAAATATTCGGCCATGACTTCATTCTTCAAGTAAAAAACAATGAGTGTGCCCTCCTCAGTATGCAAATTTGCCTTTATCACAAGTAAATGGTAAAATCATATGTATAGCAAAGAATTACTTCGACACAAATGTCTTCCCAATTTGTTTCCAGGAGATGTGTGATTTGTACATCAGTTTAATATCAGTATATTCCCTGGATTGTGTAAAATTTATTTGTATGAAAAGCGGTCACACCAGAAATGGGTTAAGGAGCCTGGTCTTTGTCAGTCAGCCCTGCCCCCTCATGGGCCTGACTCACACTGGCTTCAAGTCTCTTCGTGTATGTTCTGTTGGGCATAGTCAGGCCTCTGAGGCACTGGAGACTATTTGCATCTTTGACAAATGTTGACTATAGTATTGTGTTAAGATGGCCGTGGCATTTGGAGAAGAGAAGGGGGCTGACTATAGATTCAGAGGTGACCGGGTGCTTAAGAGCTGCTGCTAGAGACTCAGCTATGGCTGAGGTAAAACTCCGTCCCAGCCCCACTCCCCACAAACACGGATCAACTCGCTTGTGTTGAGAATGTTAAAATAATCACAGAAAGTTTAAAGTTGGTCCCTAGAATATTCCACTTAATAACTTCACAGCATTAAGCTAGGGAAAAATTTGTTAAAGTGGGTACCAAATGCTGAATTCTCGAAGAAAGCAAGGACATGGGTGGGAACCTCTCACTACATTAAATGAAGCGTTCCCCTGTCCCAAAACACACAAAGAAAACAACAAAAGATAAACCATCGCGCGCAGGGGGGGGGGGGGTGCAGTTCCAATACATTTATCTCACAAAGGATTAATCAGGAAATATGTATTTCAAAAAACAACTTCTCAAATCAGTAATAAAAAGGCAAGCAACCTAATAGGTTCACTGCAGAGGGAAAATATGGCAAACAAACACAGGAACAGCTGCTTATTCTCATTAGTAATCTGAGAAATGCAAATTAAAACAATAATGAGATGCCATTTGCACCCACCAGATTGGCAAAAGTTCCGAAGTCTGACAGTCCTACTTGTTGGTGAGGACGGATCCCTGTGAAGACCGGGACTTGGCTGCCGAAGCTGGGCCTGCCATGACTTTGGAGATGTTCTTCTCAGGGCCTGGGGACACGTGCTGTGGCCACACATTCCGGAGAACACTTATGCAGGTTCACGGTCATGCTGGGGATGGAACATAGCAGTGAAGGTGCTGGCTTGTTCTCAATGCGGAGACCAGATAAGCCAGCAGGTTTATCTCTGGAGCATAGCATCGTGGTGAGAAATGAACAGCCAGGGCATGCGTGGATAGCTGCTTGAACCTGGGTCTGGACCTTTGATGTTAAATTTAAATGAGGCCACTGTGCAAAATATATTTGAGTAGTCATTTATGGTCAATTAAAATACTTTTCAATGAGTAAAAAATATTCCAACTTACTTTCTGTTTCATTTTGATTATTTTAATCTGGAAAATTTGAAACGTATTGTTTGTCCCTAGAAGGGTTAATTCTTCCTAACCAGTTAGCACATCTAAGAATCTTAGCAGATGCTAAGGGTGAGCTTACAACACTCCAGTGTCAAAGGAATCAAATCCATGTGTTCTGGTGTCAGAGCTGAACATGTCAATATATCAAAGGCTGCTGTATACAACCTATTTATGCTTTTGTTCTCATCTAAGAAGTGTCTTGAACAAGGACGGGAGTGGGGCGTAAAAGGCACCTTAGGTTTGCACGACAAATTTGGAACAAGGGTAATGACGGGCTTCTGCTTCCCTGAGGGTGAGCTGCCTAAGATGCACGCGTGAGTAACGGAAGCTAGAAGCTGTACCTGGTGTGTGTGTGCGTATGCGTGCGTGCATGCGTGCGTACATGCGTGCATACGTGCATGCCTGAGTGCCTTTTCTGGGCTCTGTACTGTCTGTGAATTAGCTTTCGGGACTCACCTTGCATCCACAACTGTTTCTTCGGTCTTCCCCACTCATTCTGTTACCTGTGGCTCCTTAAGAATAGAACTCAGCTGTGCTTGACAATGTCAAAGAGGTAATGAGACGCATTCCATGGGAATTATTGAAAGAATATTTTGGGGAGGTGTTGCTGCCTTCCAAACATGACATTTCCGAGGTTATTCTTTTTCATACATCCCCTAATCCCACTTTAACTCAAAAAAGTAACTTGCTGTAAAACATTCCAGGGAAAGACATACTGTTTCCGTAAGACGGAAAGAAAAATGGCCGACTGTTTCAATATTGTAAAGCATCAGGTTGAGAATACAGGCAGCAGAGATCCTGCTAAATCACACAGCCCTTCCCTCTGCTCTGCCCTGCTGCCCCTCCCCGCAAGGAGCGTCTCCTGGCTGAGACGACTTTGCTGAAATCATGAACACATGGGTAGGAAATAACCCAAAGATGGGGACTCTGAAAATGCAGGATTGATAAAGTAATTTTAATTTGGCTCTACATATGTTAAGGTAGTTAGGGTGACTCGTGAAGGAGTCCAACTGTGTGAAGACAGATGTGCTGGAGCTGATTAAAAGGCACACAGCCTCTGCTTGCAGCCCGCTGTCTACATGGAGGCGCCAGGCTGAGTTCAGTTCCCACTGTGCCGCAGGAGCCCGGGCACCCGGAAGAGAGCTAACGTGCTGCTGAGGGCTGGCTGGGAGCACCGCAGACAGTCCACACCTCTTGCCACACTTCTGATGGGAAAACCCATCTCTGGCCAGAATGGACCAGGGTGAGGGGAGCCAAGATGGCTGGGGAGATGCCTCAGTCAATAACATGGACGCCTTGCCAGTGTGAGAACCAGAATTGGAACTCCAGAACTTACGGAAACAAAAAAAACAATCTGGGTGTGGTGACATGGACTAAAAATCCCAGCACCGGGGAGGCAGAGACAAGCAGAACTCTGGGACTTACTGGCCAGCCAAATAGCCTACTCAGCAAGTTCTAGGCCAGTGAGAGACACCATCTTAAAACAAAGCACCCCAACCCAACCAAACCAAAAATACAACCAAATACACCCCCAAACAAATTAGTGTCTGTAGAACAACAGACCATGACTAACACATTTGCATTCATGCATACCCCCCACATGCACACACACACACACACACACACACACACACACACACACACACACACACACAGCAAGGAAACTGCAGTTTGGAGCCAGTAGCCATAGTATAGGCCTGGTTTCTCTTCTGTGCGGCTAAGCATTTGCTTTTCCTCCGCATTGCTAATAATGCTCAAAAGTAGCACAGCTAACGCCCCGCTGCTGCATTGATCCTGGCACAGTCTGGGGCCAGCAAGGCCCAGACAGCACATGCTCTCACTGAGGCAGTTGGGCTCCTGCTGTGGCTGTCCCATCCCAGGGAACAAGCAGGGCCACATGCCATGCAGAGCCACCTGGTGTCCAGGGAAACAGAAAGAAGATCAATATGGCACCAGAATCTTGGGGGAAGGGCTCCTTCGTCTCTCAGTCCAGCAGAGCATAATACAGCTGCTGAGACCTGTGTAAGAATGGCTTCCTCTGTGGTCCTGGGACCTGACTCCAGAGCTGGGTAAGCAGCCTGCTACTCCCAGGCAGGTCAAGAGGTTCCAGGTAGCATCTGTCATATCTGTCATTTTGCCTCTGAAGACCTTAAACACTAGGTTTAGAGGACTTAGTGAGAGGGGTATGACCTCTGAATTCTCCACCTCTGTGACATCCTATCTAAACTCTGCAAAATGTTGGGTGTACTAGCCAATCTGAAGTCCATTTTTCTATCAGTCTCAGGGTGATGGCTACATTCATCTCTTTATTAGACCATCAGGCGTTTTAGACAGGCACAGTAACACAGCTTCACAGAGTTAAACAGAGCATAAACAAAAGTTACACACCTGAAAATTATATCCCCCACCAGGCCTGGACTTGTCAGGTAAGCTAGGCTTTCTGGTCAGTGAGCCCACAGATAGGCCTGCCTCTCCTTCCCCAGAACTGGGATTACAAGCTTTCATTGCTATTCTAGGCTTTGGTAGATGTGAGCTCTGGGGACTCGAGCCTTGTCATCATACTTTCAAGGCAAACCATTTCACTGAGCAAACCACCTCCCCAGGTTCCCTCTCTCTCATTTTAAAGGCGTTGGTCACATTGGGTTGGAGCCAACCTTATGACCTATTTGAGCTTTAACCATTGCTTTAAAGACTCCAAAGCATGGTTACATTCTTCACGTGGACATCTTCATACCTCCGTTTATTCCAAAACTCAGAGGGCATCTTCCTTTAATGTATGCATCTTCTTGGAGTCTACCTTTTTTTTTTATTTAAGGGTGTTTATAGGGTCTCAATAAAATATAATGAAGAAAATACTTGTTTTGAGAAATTTTTCCTGATATTCAGAAGGTTGCTCATTTTCTTTAAAGATGTGTTTCCACTAAGTTAAAATTATTGCTTGTTTTCACCTTTATGTGAGATGTTTATGAAGACCTGTTTTGACAGTTTCTGTGTTCGAATAACCGTAAATTGAGGGGTTTTTTTCGTGTAAAATGATGTGTTGGCTAAGGTTTTTATTTTGCTTTGTTTTGTTTCTGATCCATGTCTATTCCATCTCCAGAACACTCAACCTTTGTATTAGCTCAGGAATAAACAGCAGCTGCCTGCATTCCCTGGTTCCATTCAGTCCATAGGGACCTGTCTTATCCCGCCATTTCTTACCCATAGTTTTACCAAAAAGCACACTATGTTGATTTGTGTAGCTTTCTATTAAGTCAGCAATACTGCTGGGATCAGCCTTCTCCCTGCCTCTATCTCTGACTGACCTTTCAAATGAGTCGATGTAAATCATTACATAAAAAAGGAAGACGAAAACCTTTATGGCACTCTCAATAGATGCTCAGGGCACGACACAATTCAACAAGCGGTATATGACGAACTTTCAGAAGCACATTCTTCTGCACATCAGTGACATCCACAGAGCTACAGTTGAAAATGCAGTTACTGGAGAGATGCTGGGGATGGATAGAGACATAGAAAAAGATGGAGAGGAGGGGGGAGGCAGAGGGAGAAACCTCACACTTACCCCGGTAAGCATTCATTTCTAGTTAATACTGTTGAATCCTAGTAACCATAGGAAATTAAACAAACGCAAATATCCATTGCACCACACCTATAGGAGCAATGACTGACGGGGTGTGTAAGGAACAATGACCAACAGGGATGTGTGAACCATGGCTGATGCGGGTGAGTGTGGTAATGTGTTTGAGAAGTGGCACCCTTCAAATCTCCGGATTAAGAAAACCCCTTCTACGTATCAAAACAAGATCTGGCAGGTATTCATGCATACAACTCACAGGTGTGACAACCACAGGACCCTGCCCTAACTAGGCAGGGAACCTGCTCCTACAGGCAGGGCCCAATGAGCCATCCCTATAGCTGCAGGCCCCTGAAGGGCAGAGAAGCTGGGACTAAGTGCATCACTGTTTTTAGTGCGCCTACTGTGCACTGTCATTATGGCCCTTTAAGCTTACATGATTTCCTCCTAGGAAAATTAATGTGTATAGTTCTAAATTCTAAATGAGCACCAGAGATAACTATGGAGGGTAGCACAAATAATAAAAACCCAAAGTCAGATATTGGGGTTCAACCAGAAAACAAAGCAGCCAAGTCACTAGAGAAGTCTTACCTCTCCCAAGGCTGGACGGCTGCAGACTAAGACTCTCTTTCCTGTTTTATATTCCCTCTAGTGCTAGGATTAAAGACATGTGACTCCACAGTATTGGCATTAAAGGTGTGAGTCACCACCACCTAATTTTGTTCCGGTTTTGATCTCGCAAAGTCCAGGGTGGCCTTGAGCTCATAGAGATCCTTCTGCCTCTGTCTCCCAAATCCTGGGATTAAAGGTGTGTACCACCACTGCCTGACCTCTAGAGGCTTTAGCTGTGCCTCTGGTCTTCAGGCAACATTTATTTATTAAAATGCAAATAATATACCATTATATTAGAATCTTAGTAACATATGTTTGAAGCACTGAGTGATCGTAACATATTCCTTGATCACGGCAGTGCCACTGTCAGTCAAGGGAGATGCCAGCTGGGCAGGCACCTTCTGCAGTGCCCAGAATCATCTTCTCCTCTCCACTAAGATAGCACA
>NC_022020.1:64768214-64792313 GCF_000317375.1 Microtus ochrogaster
GCTTGGATTAGTGATACATCTAGTGTTCGGGTTAGAGCTAGGGCTAGTGTGAGGATTAGGGTTAGGGCTAGGATTAGGGTTAAATAAAAAATTTAAAAAAATGCCCTATAGGCTTGCTTACAGCTGGATCTTAAGCAGGCATTTTCTTATGCCTTCTCACATGACTTTAGCTCTTGCCACGTGACTCAAAACTAGCTGGCGGGAAGGCCTTCCCAGGCACTGGGACTCTACTTCCTGGTCCCACTGTACTCCAAGCTTTCTCACCGACAGTAATCATTCCTGCCTTTTTTTTTTTTTTTTTTTTTTTTTTTTTTTTTAAAGCAGATACATTAGTTACTTTTCTTGCTGCTGTGAACAAAGCAAGAGAAAGAGCAAATTAAGGGAAGAGGGGTTTAGTTGGCTGATGGTTGGAATACATTGTGGGAAATGTGTAACGTTGTATCAGAAAAGGTATCACAGCGAGGTAGCTCTTGGCTATGGATGCTGGAGTGAGAGCCTGCTCACTCTTATCAGGGAAGATCAGGAAGCAGAGAGAGGGTTCCTGATGCCGGCCAGGCTTCCTCCTTTTCTGTTTCCTTTAGTTAGGAACTAAAAAGAAATGGTACCATTCTCACAGAGGGTGGAATTTCTTTCTGTTACACCTCCCCGGAAATAGCCTTACACACACACACAGCTGTATCTACTAGGTGGTTCCAAGTTCAGTAAAACTGGCAGTTAAGATGAATCATCTCTATGGGGATACTCTATGGCAGTCAATGGCTGCTAGAAGACATGGAGACAGCTTTCTTCAGAAAAGTGGTTCCTAGAAGGTGGTCCATGCTCCAGTGGATATCCCTACACCTGTGTGCATACAGACTCACTGGATGGGGGTGTTTGGCATGATGGCACATGTCTAAAATTGCCATCTTTTAAGAGGCAAAGGCACATGGATCTTTAGAAGTTCTAAGACCAGTCTGAACTGCATAGCTAGTTCACAATCAGCCAGAGTCACATAGTAAGACAGAAAGATGAGGTATTAGAGGGGAAAAGAGGGGTGCAGAATCTAAGGAAGAACATGATGGGGAGGAGTTGGAGTTGAGTAGGGAGTAGATACAATCAAAATACATTTTATAGAAGTATGACATTCACAAAAATAAATGTAAAATATTTAAAACATATTAGCTAACATAGTGGATAATTGGGATTACTCAGGATTTCCAACTTCCATGTCAGTTGCACATGGCCAATAATCCATTAAAACCATATGAATTCTTCTTAACCTAAAAATAAAATGTGAGGCTTTTCTTGTATTTTTTCCTTCATTGCTTCACAAGAAATAAGAAAGACCTGGATCCAGTTTTTTGTAGAAAGAATGCATTACTTTCCTGGAACACAATGAATTTCTAGTAAGAACCTGGCCATCCACTCAACCCTCATCTGATTTTGGAAATGCTTGTAATTCTTGCTATTACTTTGAACTTTGAAAATAATCACTCATTCTTCAGAAGTTGAATGTTATAAGCATCAAGCTGGAAATGATTGACATTTTAAGTAGTACTTTCTACAACAGTGTTTTTCATATTTAAGTAAAGGATTTCTATAAGTACTAGAGTATTTGGGCTCTGAGAAGTTTCTGTCAACAGCCTGGAGCCTGTTTATGTTCGAGTGTGCATGTATCTAGACCTCTGTCTTTTTGCAATTCTATGCTTTCACTTCAATTCAAAGACAAAATAAAAACATACAATAATAAAATAGAGTAAGCTTTGAAACTGAATTTATATATGTATGATTCCCTTGTAAATTCACTAAATTTGGATGCTATGAAATCATCTTTTCTCAGTTTAATACTTTTTCTGCATTCAGAATGAAGCAAATTTGAAAGTGAGGATATATCTCAGGACTTGTAGTTTGCACAAGACCCAGGGTTTGATCTTCAGAACTAAAATAAAAAATATTCAGAAAGGAGAATATAAAATCATCATGATAGAAGGTATATGAAATAAATGCATAAGTCAAGATATTTGAAAAGGCAGTTACTTAATTTCAGAGGTAAATCTTGCCTCTCATTTGAGGTCTCAATATTTAATTGGACTTTGCAATGCTTTATAGGGGTGTCCTTTGGAATTCTCTTAAGGTTTCCTCTGCCCTGCAGGGTGAGGCAGAACCTGAGCAACAGTGCAGTTTGCCACAGCTTCAGGAATCAGCCTTTTAAAACAGAGTTAATCCAGTACTTTCCGTCAATATTTCTAAATTGTTCTGAATAAAATACAATACAAATTGAGAATGGTTGTTTATAAAATGTTAGATCTCACTAGTTGATTTGCTGAAGAGCCTTCAATGATTAAATGATTCTATATGATTGACAGTCACCACAACAGGAAGTCCAGCCCTTAAACTTAAATGTCATTTGACAGCCAAATCCAATGCTATTCTCCCCCAAGAAATACACTGCAGCCCTTCTGTGTTTCTGCTTCCCCCAGCAGCGTCAAACCTTGCCTAGAAGTTGGTGAAGATTCAGTGGCTGCAAACCATCTTAGATATGTTATTGATGAGAAGATTTAATAACTTAGAAAAGTTGTCATCTTTGTCATGAGGTTTGCATTTTCATCATCAACACCAAGCAGATAGTTTTGTCACTGATGCTCCTCTTTTGTCTATAATTGTAAAATTCATAAAGGCCTTATAAATTCAGTTATATGGAAATGTTTGGAAAAAAATTTACCTTTTTTTAAAAAACAACTTTTCCTATTTAGAATTATTTTTTTATTGAAAAAATTTCTGCCTCCTCCCCGCCTTCCATTTCCCTCCCGCTCCCTAGAATTATTTTTTATTGATGTCAGAATTCCACTCATTTTCTGCTTATTGAATATTAGACAATACATAGGCAGGGTCTGGATGGCTCAGCAGTTAGGAGCACTTGCTGCTTTTGCAGGGAACTAGAGTTCATTTTCAGAGCTCACATTGAGCATCTCATGACAGCTCCAAAGAATCTGATACTCCAGTTTGACATCAGATACAGCACACATGTACATGATCTGGCCTCAAAGATACGCATATACACATACATAAGTAAAAATAATACAAATATTAAAAGAAAAAAGCCATGACAAAATCTAAAAGTAGCTAGTTACTATGTACCAAACTCACCACCATGTGACAGCCATGTTAGTAACGTAGTTTAAAGAAATACTGAAACACAATCTTGAAAATGAAAGTGAATTTATATCTAGTCAGCTAGATGGGATGATAGAAAGATCAATCAAGAATCCATAAATAGGAGAGCAGATAATCACAAGATTTGTTCTAATTGAATACATTTGGAACGATCAAAAGTCAAAATGGCAGATTGAGGCATATATTGTCATTAAATAAAACGTCACTATGCCTTACTTTCATCCAGAAAAAAATACATTCTTGGAAGTTTTTCAAGCAAAATGTCTAAACTAGATGCAACACCACTGCTGGTGGAGTCCACAAAGCAGGTACCTGTTTGAGGAATGGACCACTGACTGCATCACTCCTAACATTTCATAGTGAGTGACACAGATTGCCGCAGCAGTTTTAAATCAAGAAACTGGAGTAAAGTGATGGAGTCATTCATCATAAAAACTTCAAGTCACACACAGTCACATTTTTGAATTCTACTTCCACCACCCACCTCCCTCATCCCCCAAAGACGTTTTTGTTTATCATTTGCACAGGAAATTCCAGGCCCATAAGGAGACATCATTTCTACTGGGATCTTTGATCCTTTTTTAATGGGATTTGAGTATTTTTTTCCTTCAAAATTTCAATGTGTTCAATGTCCACAAATGGTCATGAAACAATTTTTGGTGAATTAAAATTGGTGTTGAGTTTTACTTTCCTTGACATCTTCCCCTGGGAAGAGAGCAACAGTTAGCTCTCCTTGAAGGTACAGCCAGAGTTTTGGGGTAGAGACCTGTATGTCTCCTTTAGCGAGGATTTCACTACAGGACACACTGTGAAGAGAAGTGGACCCTGAATGGTTAATTGAAAAGGCTCATCAAGGGAAGGGACATCCCAGACCTGTATCCTAAGAACTTTCCCGGCTCTCTACTTGCTCTTCTGCTCCCATCCCCTCCCTTGCTCAGATGGTCATTGGTTACCTTACTGAAGGACAAATTGTGGTGGGATTTTGATCCATTTCGCCAATGACTTTTGGGACAGCAAGCCGTAGGACGTGGTCCTGTCTGCCTACAACACAGCTTAAAAGCTGAGGGAGAAGGCTGGGCATTCTCTCTTCCTCTCGTGCTCTCTTGGGTGGTCTGAGCAGAGGAAGGCAGCGGAGGGTTGCTGGCAGTTGGTGCTCTGCACCCCTGGGAAGAACTGCTGGACAAAGGCAGCTGGATCAGCAGCATCTGATTTGTTTTCTATCTGTGAGTTTGTGTTTTCATTGCTCCCCTTAATAAATTGGTTATTAGTCTTTTGTGGGTTCTCTCTTCAGGAAATAGAATATTACTTGTGGCCATCACAAATAAAAGTGGCACATTTAACACCGTAATAGACTTCAGACCATCTCCACTTGCATATCCAAATATCCAAATACTCTTACCAGGGTGCTGTGTGGAGTATGGTGGCTGCAGGCATGAAGCCAAACTGGCCTGGATTTGAATTTCAACCATCTCACATGCTGTGAAGCCCCATACATTGAAAATGACTCCAAGTTCCTGGGGATAAATGAAATAAGTTAAGAAAAAATGGATGGTGGTGGGCATGTTGCCCTAGCAACAGTTACATAATTTACAAGTGGAATATTGAGGTAGAAGATGTAAAGAAAATATATACCAGTGTTTCTGCCTGGAAGGGAACCTTAGCAGTCATCTGATCCTGCCTCATATGGCAGACAAAGAGGTCAGGGTCAGAGACACCCAGGATGCGATCCTCAGCTTCCTCAGTTTCAAGTCCAGAGCTTTCTCTGACACATTGCTGGTTGTTAACCTGGAGGTGACAAAATTAGAAAAAGGATGCAGAAGAGGTCATTGAAAAGATGGCGTGGAATGGGATGTCCACCTAGGGTGGACGGCCAATCTCATATGAAGGCCTGGAGTGGGAAGCCAAGGAGACCCACGAAAGCCGTGGGATTCAGAAAGCAGCTTCCTCTGGTCTGCAGGCGTCACAGTGCACACACATGTGCACACGCTTCCAGACCATGGTGTCACCCTTCAAATTGTTGTGTGTTACAGACTGTGTCCTTAGCAAACCAGGGTCACCTGGGAATCTGGTCCGCAGTCTGACTCTTGCAGGGTACTGACTTCATCACTGACTTGTCTTTTCTGAGGCTGAGCGGATGGACCAAAATTGCTCCCTAACAAACAAAGCCATGGCTTCACTCTGTAAGTTTCACATAGTTTGTTTTAAAGTGCAAATGTTAGCACTCAGTGAGCTTCAGAGGATAATTAAGGATAAAACCTACTGAATCCACGCTTAAGTCTGAAAGCTAGTTTGGAAATGAGTCTGGTTCACTGGTTAAATCTACTTAGAAAAGTAACATTTTAAACTGTACAGCCAAACACCTCATTTCTATAGCTATTGATATTGTTAAATTTTCACCCAATTAAATTATGTTTTTAATGTTTAATTTACTTGTATTTTATTTCAGTGTATTTAAAGTTTCACAATACACTGAATACAATATTTGATTTGGGTTTGCTGACTTTCATAAGAATCAGTCATTTCCTCTAAACTTGAGTATGTTAGGAAATTACCATGTATTTGAGTGCCTTCCTCTAAATATTCATTTTCATTTTTCTGGAACATGGGTTTGTGAGCTGACTGTGGAGAGAATTCTTAAGTCCTAGAGGAGTCATGTGCCTGAGTCTCAGAGCCCAGGTGTCATGGTCAATCGCATTCTCAACCCTGGTGCAGGGTGCTCTTCTCATTCTGACACCAGGAAGGAAGCCCGGTGTGTTGAGAGAACAGACAGCGACTTATTAACTTGACGGACGTTTCCTACTTGGCTTTTTCCCTTGGAGTTTTGATTACCTGTCAATTATTTCCCCAAAGGTAGTATGTCATCTGCCTCGTTATCATTTTTTGAAAATCTAATAAGCTTATAAACACCTGCCATACCCTGAGAAGAGCAAAGCAACCCGAATCCACATTCATAAAAATCAAGTCCATTATTTAAAGGGTGGGTTGAGATTCTCATTTCATTTATCAATCTTGTTTTTCTTGCTCCCTTCACAAATCATCACCGAATCCTTTGAAAATATTATTTGTGCTAGGATTTCTGTTATTGAAATCTATGTTGCCTCTGGGAATTCTTCATAATTTAAATTGACATATCTATATCTATTGCTATACACACCTATACATAGCTATTTTTTATTTCTGACAGTTCAGAATGAGGGACATTTTGGTGGATACAAGACTTTTTTATTTTGAAATATTTTTATGTTTCAAAACATAAAACCTTTCCTATTACTTCACATGGTACTTAAATGGATGCAGTTCTTCAAAATAGTGTAAACTCACACATCATGATGCTGTGGACTATGAGCTATAAAGTAGGGTGGATGGAAGGGAAGGGAGACGAGAGAGCAATAGATTATTGGCAGAGAGAAGGATGGTTTGAAGGTAAATGACAGTTTAGTTTGGCTTCTATTGGTGCGATAAAACACCATGACATAGAGCAATTTATGGAGGAAAGAGTTTGTTTCCACTTACAATTGTAGCTCATGATGAAAGAAGTCAGGGCAAGAGCAGGAACTGAAGCAGAGACCATGGAGAAACTATGCTTACTGGCATAATCCCCATAGCTTGTTCAGCCTGATTTCTTATACAGCCCAGGATCACCTGTCCAAATGGCTGGGCCCACCCCCACCAATCATGAGTCAAGACAATGACCCATAGACCAGCCTGCAGAGCCATCTGATGTAGGCATTTTTCTGCTGATGGTGCCTTCTTCTAGATGATCCTGGTTTGTGTCAAGTTAACAAAAATTAACCAGCACAGATAGATAGATGATAGGTAGATAGATGATAGATAGATAGATAGATAGATGATAGATAGATAGATAATAAATAAGTAGGTAATTAATATAGAGAGATGTTTGACCTAATTAATGAAGAATGTTTTATATGGAATTATTCTTTGTTCATGAAAACACTTTCTTGGTGTGCATTTGCTCTTGGGTCTGAGTGCATAGTGGTGGCATTCTTACCTGATATGTGGAAGGGGGCTTGGAGGTCTTTCCAGTGGATGTTTTCCAGGGAGGGATGATAGCTGAACCTAGAGTGTCTCTGCACTGGTGGAAATCGTCTTTTCCTTTATGTTATGAGCAAATGGGAACTGGGTTCTAACCCCTGAGGCTGTTAAATGCTTCCTAAAGCAATCGTTTCTGTTCTGCTCCAGAGAAACAAAGCAGTCCACAGTGTCAGCAAACGCAGGTGCCGGTCATCCCATACTCATGGTCCCTCTGTGCAGAAACTGCTTTTTTCAGCCGCTTAAGTAAAGAAGGTGCCTTTGGAATGGGTCTCAGAAACCCTCCGAGCAGCCCCTTCAATTATTAGATTGAGTGGATTTGACAAGGAAACCCAAGTCCCTGGAGCTCCTTCAGCCCTTGGGGCAGAACCTAGCTTAGAGAACAGCATTAGAATGTGCGCACGTCCTTGCTTTTCACCCTCTAGGGGGACAAAAAAACAGCAGCTCTTCACAGGTTACCTGGTCACCATTTATTAAAAGCCAGAATTAACAGTGAATTAATTTAGTCCCCTAAGCACTCTCGCTAGCATCAAGTTATCTTATGTATGTACGTAGCAAGGGCTATAGTATAGAGCTCTGATTGGACACAGGATGGCAAGAATCCTTGGGAGATTCGTATGTGACCTCAACTGGCAGTATTTCTGTACCAGGCAAAGCCTTTGTAAAGCAATATTCTGCTGTATCAGACTGGAAACGTTCTGTGGAGTATCATCTGCAGACAAACCCAGGTAACTTTCCACAACATTGCCTCCTTCAAGACGACTATTGACCCTACCAGGCAGCTGTTATCATCTCTCTCATGGTCAAGACCACTAACACCAGGTCATTGAGTAAATTGGGGGTTCCAGAGAGAACCCCTCCCCTCCCACCAGGCAGTACTACAACCAGAAGAATTTTAGTGGGGCTGAGGAGAAATAGAGGCCCCACCAATTCTAGGCCACGGAGTGACTTTCAGAACGCCACAACCTTCTTTCAGAGACCATTCTCCCCACGTATAAAGGCTCAGCTTTCCGCATTTGACCCTCCCTTCCTTCATTGTCTAATCAATGTAGTATGTCCCACATCATAGAGAGTTACAAGAAATGAGAGACTGTTTTCCAACCATCATATTTTTGCCATCATTCCAATTCCAAACAGGCCATAATGTCTGGATATAAATTGCTTCAGCTTTAAGCACAGCTTTTTGTTTGCAAATGCAAACAACAATACGACTTCAAAGTCACAAAGATTACTTTTAGGTGCACCCAAATGTTCATAAGTGTGGACTATCAGAAGCATAAAAATTCATGTATAAATTCATTGGATACACACACACGTACATGTGTATGAGGAAGCCTTAAGTGCAATGCAGATACGAAGAGACTCGAATGAGCATTTTAGGCCACTGAGTTCATCTGGTGCTTGCTTTTCCGCTTGAGCCATTTAACTCTTCAGCATCTGTTTGCATTGTTTCCCTTCCTGACATTTGTGACCATAAGGCTCCTGTCCTTGGAAGGGCATCTGTACCTCATTTCTGAATGCATCCTGAAAACACTCTTGTTCCTCACAGTAGGGGTTACTTTTGATAAGTGATACACGTAGTCCATTGCCAGAGAGAGTTCGCTGCCAAGCAACCACACAGGGATTAAACAGGCCCAGCATTTTTTGCTAAACCCAAGAGTAATCAGAAGACTTTGGTAAAGGTGTGACCGCATCACATAAATCCTATCTGAGTGTGACTGTCTCATATTGTCCCCCTGCTTGGCTAGTTTTGTAGCATTGGCCGTTCAAGTTCTTTTCTGCAAAGGACCGCTTTTGTTTTTCATTTTAAGAGCATGGAGGATAAAAAGGAGGAAAGCAGGTGAGACAAGACATGGAGTCTATGATTCTGATAAGGAGCCTGGAGGCTTGTGATATTCAGGCTAAACTCATTTCCCACAAGATGCATTGCTCTAGACATAGAGATTACTCTGTGCGGCTATGCAGATTTCCCATTTCTTCACTTAAGCAAATGTTCCTTTGTGTGGAAAACACAAAGGGGTTGGAGACACAGGAATATAAACTTGCTGACCCCTTAGGAGAACTCCCCAGGGTTCCCTCCCACGCATTTCATATCCCACAGTCAAGACGCATCCTGTGAGAAGATGGGAGACTTTTGTCCCCATTTCACAGGTAAGCTCACGGAGCCTAAGATGAATAGCAGCTACCCAATACCTGCAGGCTCTAAACAGCACGGCACAGGACCAGGATGCTGTGGAGGAGGGTGTTAGAAAGCATTTGCCGGTACCCAGGAAGAGGCAGCAAATAGCACACTCTCCCCTAAATGATCTCAGCGGAAGTGTTCCCCCCAGCTCGGCTGCCACACAGTTCATCATGACTCTTCTTTCCTAAATGGTCACACCTAAAATATGAGAAACCAGAGGAGGAGAGGCCCATTTAGCTCCGTGCGTACTCTCATAGACCAGAGACAATGACAGCGAGCGGGCTGTGGAAATGCACAGCCTTTGGAAAGGGATTAAATGCACATACATTTTGTAATGAGTGACTGTAATGAAAGCCAAATGAATTATAATAAAATATGGAGTTTTAAAAAAGAAAACTATTCCATGCATAATGTTGCTGGGAAAACATTTAACAGTTTTTCACTGCGTGCTATTGTCAAAGTAAATAACTACCCAAGACAAACTTACAAAGTGGTTTTAACTCTAATGTGATGCAGAAAGTCAGTCATTTAATTTGTTAATTAGTATTATGCCAGAAACTATCTATTCAATATGAAGCAAATATGTTTACAATCTTATCTGCCATCTGTTTAATAGATGGGAGAATACTTAGGGCTGGATTCTCAAAGAGGGCTGCTGAAAATTTGTTCCACGATTAGTGGAGCAGATTTTTAATTCTGGATGGATTCTGCGTGTGTGGGGGGCACCTCTGCTGGGAAGACAGTACATCACAGCCCTGCTACCCGGGAGGAGCGGGCCCGTAATGCGTCCCAGCAGATGCTCGTGGATCCAGAAGCGGAGGCATGTTTTTGAAAAGAGATACCTCTGGATAGTTGATATATCATTGCTGAAGAACACTAGCTCCCGGAAAGTAGAACTGATTTTGCACAAAACAATTTTAGGCTCAGATTTATAGAGAAGGTAAGATTCCAGCTCACAATATATCCGTTTTCTGCATTCAGCAATTTTTCAAGATTTCACGTGAGGAAGCTTCAATTATGCAGTGTGTGCTCCCCAATAAAATGAATTCTCAAGGTGCTTTTAACTGCTGCCGGAGAGCGGATTTTAAATCATTATTTGGAAGAGGTTTGAAAATAAAATTGGTAATAATGAAACATCGTGGGCAAAGGGTGCTGCTTTTAATTTCACACGGTGATCAGGTGATCAGGCTGTATCAGCGGGCACCCACACAGTCAGTGACCCCAGTACCAGGTCTGCTTTCAAGGCAATACTTTCCCCTCATTAGGAGTACATCACCCTAGTGCAATTTGAAAGTGTTTAATTCTGGGGTGATTTTTTTGACACCATGTGCCTTTTCCTCTTCCTGTTTTGTTGAAGTCATTTCAGGTTTTACAACCGTTACGGTTTTTCATACTATCAATTATCCATGAAGTGCATCCTGAAGAATTCGGCTAAACGCGTCATTCGGTGTTTGTGAGCAGTGCTGCTCAGATTCAGTCCACTGCCAGTCCCTCACGCACCCGCCTGGTTCGGTTTTGCCAGTGTTCTGAATTATCGGCATGCCATTTTAACTCTTGTTAGGAAATCAAAATACAAGTCTCAATATGGCATTTACCCATGGTGAGCTCTCCCCCTGCTATTCGCTGGCACAGCTAGCATCCATTATCTATTTCAGCTTGTCAATTAACTTCAAAGCAAAATATAGTTTCTGTATTTAAAAACTTACTTAAACACGTTTTGGGTGTGTGCGAGCGTAGGTGGGCCATTCCTCCATAGTTTCCTAAAGATACACAGTTCTGGTAAAGATGAAAATGGTTGTCTGAGGGAAAATTAATTTCTTTGTTAAATGGCAATTTATTCTATCCCTTTCTCTACCTATTTCCCCCCAAGATATTCTCCCAGACCTCCCTGGGTAAAGAGAGTTAGTGCTTATGTGGTAAGCAAGGCATGGTATCTAAGGATGATTGATTGATGTCGTGGAGACTTAGCAGCATGGGAAGCATTTTCCTACTGAACCTGTTTGGCTCTCTGTGTGGAATGGTCCTCTGTGCTCCGGCCTTGGGGAAACACTGCCTGGATTCACTCCGCTGCTAGACTTGTAGTGGCTGCAGCAGGGTGCAGCAGTTTCTGCCTGCACTTCTATCACGAACACCAGGACATTTCCACACTGAGAAGGGATCAGTTGGTCTAGGCACGTACTGTCCTTAAATGGATTACTCTATAACGATCACTTAATTCTCAGAATTTTGGGACCGCAAGATCCACGGGTAAGCTTCTCTTACATTCCTTTACTGGTATCTGCACCCTGAATCCTATTGCTTAAAAATGTCGGGGCCCTCCCTCTGTTCCAGGATGATTTTTGTATAGGCACTGCCCTCACCCCTGCCCCCTGTGTCCTTTAAAAAATGTGTCTCGAACTCATAAGGCTTAGCCACATGGCTACCTGATTCCACAGAGCCTTCTGAACACAATACAGTGTCCAGTGTCGACATTACAGGATTAAGTTCATTGTAGCATTCTGAAACTCAATTCATCTGTTCCTAATAGCGCTTCAATAGTATCCTAGTAACCCCTTCTCCGAAGCTTCGTCTGTTGTGTATTTGCAAACACTGGGAGGGATAGGCCTTGCATTCAGAGGCAAGGCTGCGCTAAATCCTCCTCCGAGCTGCTGGGGAGGTGCAGGCGCCACCGTGGGCAGGCACATTTGCCAACGTGCCATATGGGAGTCATGGCTGGGACTTTTTTTTTCCTAGAATAATTAAATGTTGATGGCAGAGTTCAAATGGATCATTAAAATTCAAAAGTGTAAGAAACAGATTTTTTCTTATGTTGCTGAACGCTCCAGAGGGCTGAATAGCTAGCAGAAGTAAAGCAGGCTGCCGCCCTGCGATCAGGCTGTGTCGGGATGGTGCTAATTTGATCATAATATAGTCATCTCTGAAGATTACAGCTATTCAATTAAATATTCTAATTAACCTGAAGTATTAGGCAAATGATACTAATTACAAATATTCTCCTGAGATTCACCGCAATGAAAATCCCACTTGCAGCCGATGCTTCTAGCCAATGTTTCGTAACACAATGTCCTATATCATAGGCTTTCAGAATATTAAAATGCAGTTAATTTGCCTAAACCTCATTTGTTTAATGGCATTAGCATTTTGTTTGAAATTGTAATAAACGTACATCCCGCTTTCAAGTAAAATTTAAAATGAGTGTACTCTTGGGGTAACTTAAGATTCCTGTTTACAGACCTGGTACTTTACTCAGTGAGCGGAACACTTTGAGCTTAACTTTCAGCCATTAAACATATTGAAATTGTTTAAAAATGCTAATAATTTGTCTTTTCAAATAAGAAAAAAAAAGATATTTTGCAGTAAAATTTCATGATGCTCCCATGTGACGGGCTCCCACTGTGCGGGCCCTAGCGCTTGAACTTTCTCTTTCTGGGAGAGAGCTGCTCGCAGGAGGACAGACTGCTGGCTTCCCAGGACTGTTCGAGGGGAGAATTGCAGAACCCTTCCGTGCACTGTGCCTGCTTCTTTCTCCTCTTTACATTACATTTACGGCCCCTACCCCTCCCACCCCCACAAGGAGGCTGGGTTTCTGTGCTGCCAACCTCGGATCCCAACAGTTGTACTCTGCCGAGGGAGCTTTCCATCCTTAGCCTCCCGGGTTCCCCTTCTGCTTGTTTCTTCCCAGCAATTCTCAGGAGATAAGAGCCCCAGCTCAGCAAGGCAGACCCTCAGTGGCCAGATAGCATCCACGCTCAGCTCGGCTCATCCCACGCTCAGCTCGGCACAAGAACTGCTCCTGTTCCTAGCTCAGAGCTGGGTACAGTGCAGGAGAGAGCTCAGGAGTCTGCTGTATGTTGTTTTGCGTTTCTCACGCTGAGTTGCTTGGGGAAGTGAAGGTTGGTTGGGGTGGCGCCTGCCTCGAGGGTTTTCATAATCACGATGCAAGATGAGTTAGGGGTCAAGGGAAGGGGCTCATCAAAAGCTTTAATTTATGACCTTGTCATGGGGTGTGGAAAGGCCAGATGGGTGTGGGCACCGCTTAAAAGCAGAGGCACAGGTGGACATTTTTGGAGATGGCTGTGCCCTAAGAGGAGCGTTTGCGAATCGGATATTGGAGATGGCTGAATTGACATCTTTAATAACATGGTGATAAACACAGGATTTGGGCTAAAACCAGGGGGCAAGGTAAATAAGACGAGAACATCGGGTACCTAGAAACTGACACGGGCCTCTGCATCCTGGGCCAACTACGTGTCCCCTGGGAACAGACGGAGGAAGCCAGCAATAAGATAGCATTGCTGGCTGGACCTCATAGAGTGTGCGGTTGGGAGACCCATCCTCCGTGGGAGGGGCCTTGCTAGGATAATTTATACTTGCAGACACAAATGTCATAAAATCTCCACATCCATTTCTCATGAGCAAAAGAAGCCAGGGAGAGGACTTCCGGTTCCAGGAAGTGAACATAGAGGAATAGCGAACTCGAAAGGAGCAGATAATGCCTCATCCTGCAGACATTTACAAGGGAACAACACTGAGAAGGTCTGGGCTTCCATGGGATGCCTTTCCAAACCAGAAGTGTGAACCCCTCCGATGGGGAATGAATTGGGCTGTAGCGCACTGCTATTATCTGTTACTTCCTCCGCGATGTGCAAAATCTTATACTGAGAAAAGGGAGGTTTCCATGATCACCCGGATGTTGCACCACAGGGAACCCCTGGGGTCAGGCCTCCCAAAGACTGGTGTACAGCAGCTTGACAAGAGCAAAACAGCCCAGTGCTGGAAGATTCCTTCAGCTCCCTTATCCCTGTGCGGATGGGCTCAGTGACCGGAGATGCCCGGAGATGCTGGAAAGGAGACAGGCATGATCTCCAAGACGCTTCTGTGTCTTCCAAACAGTGCACCACACTGGCATACAACCTATCTCCTGATTCTTCTCAAGGCGCCACTCTCTGCTTGCCCCGAAACCACACCTATGCGCGGAGGAAGAGCATGCGCCCTGAGATGCTGGGTGCAGACTCCGGTCATCTATTCCCGGACTCGGGAACCTTTGCTTTCTTTCTTCTGCTTTCTACAAGGGGTTTGGGAGAGTCGCAAAGACACAAAATGTGACTGCAAAATGACAAAGATGGAGGTAAACCTCCATTTGATGGGAAGCCAGAGGGGCACGGGAAAGAGTTAGGAAAGGAGACCTTTAAAGAGGGGCAATCAGAGGACGCTCTATCCTGCTTTCAAAGTGGGGAGACCTCCAGTTCCAGAAGGTTCTATCTCTTCCGTCTTTCAGAACGTGGGGAGTTAGAAAAACAGCGTGAGAGTTGCCAGTGAGGACAATCTGCTGAGGGCCACAACAGCAGGATGAATGGGGGGGAGGGGGGAGGAACTGGGCAATTGCTGGAGACCTTGTGCTTGTTTCATTTTAATAACAAAGAAATCAATCGCCCGATTTCTCTAGGAACTGTAGAGGTGTTTACCCAGAGACTAAGCTTTTAACTGAGGTGTCTCTTGAAGAACTGTTCTGCAGGACTGAGTGACACAGGACACCCACAGCAGCAGCTTGTCATGGAGCACTTGGAAAAAGCATTTCAGCCACTGACCATCAGAAAACTAGCTTGTAATCTCCACTCTTCTGTTCCCATGCATTTCCTGAGCTTGGTTTTATTCTATCTGGAAGACACCATGTCTGCACTTTAGCTGGTGAGGAACTGGGTGGTGGCTGGAACCACATTGTAGCTAGCTGGGAGGTAGCTGGAGGGACTGCATGGTAGATGGACCCTTCATGGCCTCCCTTTTAATAGAGTTAGGGATCGGAGCATATTCCATCCTCAGAAGCTGGAGACAGACACCAGCACCTCCAATTACCAAGCTGCCCTCAATTCTAGAATTCTCCCTACCCAAAGAAGCCATGAGTGACCCTATTTTCTGTGTGCCTGTGGGATCTGTGGGGGTGCAAGTTTCACCTCAGCTGAGCTTTGGGTTCTAGAGACCACAGCTCCCCATTTCCCATGATTCCACATGCATTTACACACTCCTGGATGTATATGGCTTGGAGAATGCTCCAGTGTGTAATGGGAAATCAGAAAACACATACAACCCCACAGGACTGTCAGAGCCACCAGAAGCAATTCCACACAGAAGACTGCACTAGGGAGGAGGCGGGTGAGCGTACAGGCTGCAAGTAAACAATTTTGTGACATGTTTTTATGACATAATTATATTGATCTGAGAGACAGTCATCCAGAACCACAACCTTTTATACCCCAAGAAAGAGACCTGAGCCTGTATAATCTTTTCAATCACTTGATATTCATAGTCTTACTCAAAGGTCTCTGAATATGTCATGTGTGTAATACCGATGCAAAATTTGGCACCGTAGTCACTACCAGCAATATGTTTCAATAAGGTAATTTTCTCGCTGCCTGAGAACATCAGCAGGGGTGCAGTTGGGAACAGAAACAGAGTATGACATCTTATTCACGCATACATCTGGAGGACAAAACTATACTTTATTAAAGGAAAATGGGATTTCAGGATTGTTTTGACAAGCGGGGGACCCACACCTCAGTTTACACACAGTGTAGTGTGGGGATCTGAGGTGTTTTTGTAGCCCTGGAGAGCAAGGCCACCATCAGGGTGTGGGCACAGGGCAGGCACAGACCCCAGCAGGCTGGAACATGTGTCCTCCGGGCAACTCTACGCTCTTTTGCAGATACCCCTGCTGCCTCTGGGACAGGAGGCAATTTTCCTCCCCTTTAAAAAGGCAACTTATTCCACTTCTGCCCGCCTTTATACATTAGCCCCGACCTATCTCTATACATGGGAGAGGAAAAGAACATATTCTTTGATTTCCCCAAATCAATTTAAGCACCAAAATTCACTTAATGAATACTAATTATTAAATTTATTTATTTAATAAAAATAATAATAAATAAAAATAAAAAATAATAATAAAATTTGAAATGAAAATAGCAGCAGGTCTTAGAAAGACCAGCTGTGTGCTCACACTCAGCTTCCTGTAAATGTGTCTATGCAATTCTCGTCGGCTTCACCGCCCTGGACCGCAGCCCTGGCTGATTTTTATGGGTACTTTCCCACATTGCTTTTTCAAAATGATCCAAACTCTTACCGTTTCTCTGACTAGGAGCAGCATGAATTCCGGGTTAATCACCTGCAAGTGTGCAGAAAAGAGGCCAAGGCAACCGGAGTGAGGCCGGCTCAGACTGGAAACCACAAGACCTGCTAGCCAACCATGGTATAGGATTGGAATCCGCTTGCCTTTTTGGCTTGTGGAGAAAGTGCAGATGTTACTTAGAAAAGAGGTTGGGAATATTAAAAATCAGACCAAGCCTAATTAGTCATTAAGAAGTACAAGTAGACACAGAACAACTCTAAGACAGAACAACACAATCGAACATCTCACTGCAAAAAAAGAAAAAAAAAAAAGAAAAAAAATCAGACCAGACTGAATCCTGTATTTTTCCACAAGTAAATTATTTTCACATTGCCAGATTTTGTCACTATTTTGTCTTCACAAATACATTTTATTTTTATCAGTTTTGTAAGGATAGAAAAAAATGTATTATAAACAAATTTTCAAGATTCGCATTGAAATAAAACCTGATTGAATTCCTACAGGAGCCGTGCAGTTCAGGGTCGCTGCAGGTGCACAGGATTCCCAGGGTCACTCGTAAGCAAGGTGAAGACGCTGCCACTGCTGTGTTCTGCGGCATTTGCTCTAGAAGTCCCTGGAAGTCTGCTGTTCTGGCTGATGGAGAGTGGATTTGTCAGCCAGCAACAAATAATTAGACTATCGTGCAGAACAAAAATAGCAAATAACGCTGAAATTAGGAAGGTTTCACACACATGCTATCAGCTTTTTTACAAAGCGGGGACTTGGGGCCTTTAATTAATGGAATAATTCTTTAAGAAGCAGAAATAAAGGTACGGAAAGACGAGGGGGAGACGAGTTAGGGGCATCATTTAATCACCCCCGGCACAGCCATCAGACGCTGTGTGGTCGGAGTGAGTTCTAGCTGCTGTCTCTGAAGGGTCCACTGTAACAGAGAGAAGCAAAAGAAGATGTATTCTGGAAGGTGGAGCTTTGGGGCCAGGCTGACCGCACAGGAGGGATGATGCCATCAGTGACAGTGGCAGGTTCCTGTCCCCTCTCTTCAAATATTGGGGAGGAAGCAGAGAGTTCAGGTGAGCTCCCAATGTCTTTGTTTACCCTTGTGACATTTCATTCAACAAAAGACAAAAGCACTTTTGGCTTCTATGCTTTTATTAGAGGCTCCCAGGTCTTCAAAAGAAAAAAGAGGGAGGGGCCTAAGAACATGTTATCCATTGTGAAGAAATGCACAGATATACAGGAACCTCTGGAATCACTCTCAGATGAGCAGCAAACTCTGCAGAGCCATGTCCCATCCTAGAGACCCTGAGATACTCACACAGAACTTTACAGTGATCTAATTTTTCTGCATTCGATTAAAAACAAAGCAAAATTCCCATCTCAAGACACAGAAAGTACAGCAGGGTGTGTCCCCTCCATGGAATGAGCAGAAGATATGTTAAAACATAACTTTATCAAAGACAAAGGTAATTCAGCACTTTAAACTAGTTATGTAGGATCGAAGCAGTGTTTATTAACATAGCCACGGGAAGAAAAAGAAATAAACAGTGCTAGCTTCCCTGTTTGCACACTGGTTTTCTTGCTTCTCAAAGAAAATATCCCACTCTCCCCAGGGCTTGGACTGACCTGGTGAAGCCAGGGATAAAAGCTTTGTCTGATACTGAGAATTGGAAAAGAAAGACACAAAAGAGATGCTTTTCCAAATCCCATGGGGACTGTGGTGGAACCAGGAGGTGGGGACAGGCTCATTTTTTATAGACCATCACCAAGAACTCACAGACGTTCATGTCATATTTCTGACCTCAGCAATGAACAGATATGCCCAAGCCATGTTCTGAGATGCCACCTGATTGCCACCTCCTGAGTCACCCCTGGGCTTGTTCTTTGGGTCTAGGCATAGAGCAGAGAAGTGGTGTCAAGTTTGGTGGCCACGTCAGTGCAGGCCACTCTGGTGCTGGTTCAGAATAGGAATGCCCCACGAAAGAACAACCCCCAATCTTGACCCCATGCCAGGTCTGAGTCCCCCTGAGAACAGCAGGCCATTAGCAACACCAGGCCCCAGTTATACTCATCCAGATAATAGCTCCAGAGGCCTGCTTCTTAGACGTCTGCTAACTGCTGGGCACTGTGATCTGGTAAAGTGGCAATCTCTCTCTTTTTTATTTAGGGAAATACTCAAGGAAATGGGGCAGATGGGTGGACAGCCCTATTTCTAGAATGAAATCAAATTATTTAGTTTCACACTAGAAATTGTAAAACACAAAATATACATCTTTAGGCCTGCTTCCTATTTCTGGCTTTACTCGGAAGCTTGAAGAAATCCTTTGTACTCCAGATTGTATTATTTCATTTTGACGCTTTCACCCATCGTCGGTTCTTAATCCAGCAGCTGATGTGGGGAATGTTCTGGCTCAGTACCCTAAGCCTGTGGACGATGGCCCCAGGGAGAGGAGGCTTACCACCATCCTCTGTGCCTTCCGATGGCTGCTGGCATGTGAACCTGTGCACAAGCCAGCCTCGCACCAGAAAGCCCCCAAGAGCATTCCCATACAGTTCTCCAAGGGAAAGGGGCAGTGTGTGTAGCAAGGCTGGCCCGCTGGATGACTGTTTCTGTCTACCAGATGCTTTCTGGAATTCTGGGCCTTTCCTCTGCCCACTGAATCTATTGAAATAGAGCAAGCAGGTGGGTACGGAGGAGTGTATTCTGGAGGGAGCTAGGATGTCGGGACTAGTATGGTGGGACATCCTCAGTACCCATCCCTTGCAAGCAGAACGTGGTGAGTGCTTCCTCATGGAGATCCTGACGTGATATTGAGAGTAGTCCTCAATGCCCAGCATGTGCTGTGTCAGCATCTGAGGTTCCTGAAGCACTTAAAGACTAGAGTACTTTTCAATCAGAAGGGATTGGTTGGGGGCCCCACCCACAGTAGGCAGGCAGTGCGTGTGTTATAGGTAGTGTACCAGTTATGTTATCTGGATGACTACCTTGGAGAGGGAGTTAGTCAGGGTCACTACACACCCTGGATACTGTGCAGAAGTGTCTAGTCCATGATCACCTGTATGCCAAGGATGCTAGGAATTAAAATAGTTTGATGTAATGCAAATATTTCTGAAAAGAATTTCTTAACTTATTTAGTTCAACAGTTTGAATGCCGTAAGAAGCACCCACCCTTGAATTCTGCCTGAGAATCTGCCCTTCTTTGTCTTAGTTTGCCCCACTACAAAAATGCAAGGCTTTTGGTAATTTGTTTGCTTGTTGTTGTTGTTTTGTTTTTTCTAACTCTATAGAAAGTCAGCAAGAAATCTAAAATCCTTAGAGAGTGGACACACCTGGTGATGTGGGAGACCCTCTGTATGCTGTGATTACCATTAATGAATAAAGAAACTGCCTTGGCCTGTTGATAGGACAGAACTTAGCTAGGTGGTGAGGAAGACAGAACTGAATGCTGGGAGGAAGAAGGGTGGATTCAGGGAGATGTCATGGATCTGCCACCAGAGATAGACATGCTGAAACTTTAGCTGGTAAGCCACTGTCATGTGGCAATGCACAGATTAATAAAAAATGGGTTAAATTAATATAAGAGTTATCTAATAAAAAGCTAGTGCTAATGGGCCAAGCAGTGATTTAATTAATTTAGTTTCTGTGTGGTTATTTTGGGGCTGGGCAGTCAGGAACCAACAAGTGTTCCTTCCACCAACAAACCGGTGATGGCAGGTATGCTAGCTTCATTTGCTATTCCCATGATAAAATACCTTGACAAAAGCACCTTAGGGAGGAAGGGCCTCCTTTAGTTCACAGTCCTGGGTCACAGTTTATCAGGAAAGGGGACTCAAGGTGCTAGGATCTCACAGCAGGGAATTCCGTCATGCCCACAGTCAAGAGCTGACTGCCCTGAATCAATGCATACATGCTGGTTCTTAGCTTACTCTCTCCTTATTGCAGCCAGAGCCCAGCCTATGAAATGGTTATCAGAGGTAAGGACTCATGGGCGACTCATCTCAGTTGATGTAAGTAAAAAAAAAAAAAAAAAAAAAAAAAAAAAAAAAAAAATCCTTCGCTGTCATATCCACGGGCCAACCTAATTTAGATAGCTTCTCATTGGTATATCCCTTGCCAAGTGACTCCACATTTTGTCAAATTGGCCATTAAAACCAACCATTGTTAAGAAAATAATAAAATTCTTTGTTAACTCTAACCAAAGCATTATGTTTCTATAAGAGCGGAAAAGTTGTGTATGTCCAGTCAAAACACTGCAGTTCAAGACTTGGAACAGTCTTGAATCTCAGCCAAAGGGTTCCAAAGAGCGTTTCCTGGTGTTGCATGGTATAAAACAGTGCCAAGGGTATACTTGGAAATCAGAACCCAGCTGCAGTGAAGCTGGGAGATGGGATGTGGGTCACAACCCCCCAGAGCAGCTCAGATCCGTTAGGTGTTTGATTTTAAGGGAACTTTGGCCATTGTGTGCTCAGCAGTCTTTCGCTGTTGCTGCTTTCCTCTGACCCGCACATGGAGTTACGTCACCCACAGTTTAGGAAGCTGTGTATTCAAACTTGTTCATTTCCATTGGAAGAAACTCGGCCTCCTCCTCATCAACATGACCCAAACCGAACAGTGTGTCATCCACCACTCCACCAAACGTTGTCAAAGTTATTGGCCATTATCTAGGGAGTGGGAGCCATTAGGCCGACCCATGTGTTACCTTGTTTGTCCCCGCTTTCTAGGAAACCTTCCAGTGGCTACGTTTCCTGAGGAAGAGGCCATCTTTGAACACTCTGGATAGTGTTAGCTTCTGGTGGACAGGCTGAAGACAGCTTTCCCCTATGTATATTTTTCTTAAGTTTTCCAGTAGGTTAGGTTGCCTTACTGATCACGTGTGAAGTTCTGTGCTACATATGAGCTTTCTCCGTGTAGCCCCCCACCCACCCGTGGGATTTCCTGTGTGTCTGAATCAAATAGTAACTTAATGATTATTTCCCATTAATTGACCTTTATTATTAAGACTTATGGATTTTATTTTTCCCCTAGAGGGAACTCTGTGTGGCACAGTGAGGTGCACACTCATGACCTCATGAAGATGGGAATTCTGACGATGACACCCTGAACCTTATTGGGCACCTTTGGGTTCTGTTTAAGCTTGAAAAGCATCACTGCAATTGTTGGCCTCTCACATAAAGCCTCTTCCTTCCTATGACTTCAAGATGTCTTACGACGCTTGCTGAGCCAATGGCCTCTCTGCTCATTATGAACCCCTAGCACACCAAGATGGTGTTTATTCAACTTGGCAGTGATATATAATGCTTATGTTTGCCCGGCCACTCTGAAGACAGATCGCTTTTTTAAGGCATAGTTTTGGTATACAAATAGTCTTCATAGATGGAGTTATAAAACTAACCCCCTAAGACCTGGCATCCTGGGTGCAGTATACTGATGTGGTAATTAATTATCAGCAAAACTGGTGGGCTGCTATGTCCTGCTAATGACATAGCATGTGATGGCTAATTCTGATTGTCAACCTAATGGGTTTCATAAACACAAAGGGTATTAAGGAGGCACCCCTTTGGGTGTGCCCGTGAGGCTGCTTCCAGACAGGTTTGACCGATGGGCATGTAGGATGAAATTATAAAGGGAAGAAGGGGGGAAGACAGATGGAAGCTGTGTTTTCCTGTCTCTACTCCCTACCTGCTGAGATTTGAACAGGCAGCCTCCCACTCCTGCGGCCACATCTGAAGGTATTTTCATCACTGCTCTTCTACCGTGATGAGCCACACCCTTGCATTAGGAACCAAAAGAACCTTTGTCTCTTGTTTGGAGAGATGGCTCACTGGGTAAGGTACTTGCTGCCCAAAGGTGAGGACCTGAGTTTGGATCCTCAAAACCCATGAGTTTGGAGCTACACACCTGTAACCCCAGTGATGAGAGTCAAAGACAGAAAGAATACTGAGGTTTCCTGGCCACACAATCTAGTTAGTGAACCCCAAGTTCAGTGGGACACCATGGGAGAGGGGGGGGAGAGAGAATTGAGAGAGGAGTGAACTTTGATGCTGACCTCTGACCTCTACATGGTATGCAAGGGTACCCATATACACCCACATGTGCACAAACAGACAGACATAAAACTCTCTGTCTCTGTCTGTCTCTGTCTGTCTGTCTGTCTCGCTCTCTCTCTCTCTCTCTCTCTGTCTCTGTCTCTCTCTCTCTCTCTCACACACACACACACACACACACACACACACACACACACACACCTCTTCCTCTTTCAGGTTGTTTGTACTAAGTACTTGGTCACTGCACTAAGAGGTAACCAGTACACCCACCAACACACACAGTAGACATTGGAATGGCCACAAACTCTGCCTCTCTGAGATCCAGCCTATGCCTGTCTGTTATTTAAAGTGTTTTTCCTATGTCCAGCCTAGAACTGGCTCTTGTTTTAATCCTGTATGATAAGCTCTGTCTATTAATCATAGACTATATTAATTTAATCATCCACATGGTTGGATGAGATCTGTCATTCTGTTAGCTTGCGGTTTCGTGACACTTTTCATTTTCTATAGTGTTACAGTAAAACCCAAGGTTCATCAGCATATCCCTACATGCCAGGTGGAGTGCAGTTTTGCCCCCCTTGGTCCCATCCAGACTTCTTGGGCTATGCCTTTCTGCAATTTGTCTTTGCACATACACCAAGTGCATACTTGTGCTGGTTAATCTTCACTGTTGACTTGATTGAATTTAAAATTACCAAGGATATGTGTGTGTGTGTGTGTGTGTGTATCTGCGCGTGTGGTGTGTGTTCGTGGTGTTTATGTATATGTGTGTGATGTGTGGTTTGTGTGTATGTGTGTGTGATGTGAGTGTGGTGTAGGTATGGTGTATGTGTCTGGTGTGTATGATGTGGTGTGTGTGGTGTGGTATATGTGTCCCGTGTGTGTGATGTAGTGTGTGTGGTGTGGTGTGCTCCTGGTGTATGTTTATATGTAGTGTGTGTGTGTGTGTGTGGTGTAGGTGTGGTGTGTGTGTTCAGAAAAATTTAAATGAGTACAACAGACCCACCCTGAGTATGAGTGGCCAAACCCACGGACAACGTCTTGGACTGAATAAAAAGCTGAACACCAACCATTATCTCTCTGATTCGTGGCTGTGGATCAGCTGCTTCTTGTTCCTGCTACTATTGTTTCCCTGCCTTGATGGATTGCACCCTTGATCTGTGAGCCAAAAGAAGCCCTCCTTTCCTTGAGTTTCCTTTGCCATAGTAACGGGAAAGTACTGGTTGGTACAGTATTTTTGCTTCTATCTTTACATCACCCTTGTAGGGCTCTTTAAGGTTTCTGACATCTCAAGAGATCAAGGTGCCGGCTGCCCCTTCTCCAAGCCTTTGGGGTTTGTTTAGGGTGCTTAAAACTTTCCTTGAGTTATCCTGAGTCCTACCCCAGGCGTGCAACTGGAGAGATTCTTTTTCAGGCTTCCTGCTAAGAGTCAGCTGTGGAGAGAAGGGTCAGAAGGGGTGTTGACACTCTGTGTGTCAGTTCTCTGGCCCCTGTGTTTCTCAGAGCTACCCATGAACTTCTGTTGCCCTGTAAAAGATTGAGGTGAATC